>NC_056744.1:957408105-957540605 GCF_019279795.1 Protopterus annectens | reverse complement strand
CTGGAGCCGCTGAGCAGGCACCAGCTTCTGAGGGTGTTTTCAGGCTTAAAGATTTGTATATTAAACCGATGCCATCATCAAAAACAAGGCCAAAACTAATTTCTATGTCTAAAAAAACAATGCATGGGCCCATGTGTTCAGGCCCCTATGCCTAAAAAACAAATGATCAAAATGGCTGAGGATTTAATTACCTTGATCAAGGGTTCCCAACCCCCTCCTGCTAAGAGGATTAGGCAAGGCACTGATTACGAATCTTCAGATCAGGTTTCCATTTCTTCTGATTCCTCTTCTGATCAGGAAATTTTTGTTAAACCTTATGAGGATTCTAATGCAGAAGAATCCATTCCTTCTGCTTCTCCTCCTGAGATTTTTTCTTTTGGAGAAACTTTGCATATCTTAAGGGAACATTTTCATTGGGAGAGTCAGGATTTTTCAGAATCCAAAAAGAGGCTTAGGGATTTCCTCCTTCTTCCTCAGCATAGGCCATTGGCTATAACTCCTGTTTTAGACATTGTTGATGATGTTTTCACAGAATCCAGTATGGCTCCTGATTCCCTGCCTCCGGCTCCTAGTAAGCCAGACAGATATTACAGGGTTCCTGACTCTCACAAGCTTCTTTTTAAAAACCCTACTGCTGATCCCGAAATGATTTCTCAGGGTCCCAAGGGTGTTAGGTCTTCTACTGCTAAAAAACCCTTCTAATGGAGACTCCAGGGCACTGGATAGATGGGGTATAAGGTTTACACATCTGCAACCCTGGCAATCAGGGCTTTAAACTGTCAATTTCATATGCTTAAATATCAACAGCATGTCATGGGCTTACTGAAACAGAAAATGATGTTGATTTCTGGCTTTGTGGAAAATAAAGAGTAACATGATTTATTGCACTCAGCTGAACAAGTTGGAAAGCATACTTTGCAATGTGGTTTTGATTCCTTGGAGGCCTCTGGGCCGCCGTAACTGGATCTGTGATAAGAAGGCATGCTTGGCTCAAAGAGCAAAATCTGCCTGATCATGTTAAAGCAAAATTGTTGAATGCAACTCTACAACAGGACAGTCTATTTGGTAATAAGGCAGAAGAAGTTTTGAAAAAGATGGAAGACAAAGCTAAATCTATGCAAACTGTAAAAGATTTCCTACAAGTGCAGCCACCCAGGTTCAGTAGGTACTGGCCTACTAAGAAAGTACAGTTTTGTACCTACCATAAATGTAGATGTTCGAGTGCTAATACAGCTGCAGTCATTACAGATGGGTTCTCCTGCCGTCAGGTGGGTCCTCAGTCGGCCGAATTCCAAAGTCTAGGTCCGGCGTCGGTTGTTGTCGCCTTCTTTCCTGACGTCAGTGTGACAGGGGTATAAAAGACACAGCCGACGCCATTTTCTTCAGTCTTTCTTGCCCCAGATGTCAGGTGCCCCCAGAAGGAAGGCAATACATAATTTATATATAATCATGCAATGCAATATAATCAAAAATCAGTAGTTGCAAGCAAATACCCCATAGAAGGATAACCCAATCAGGTTGTAAGAGGAGGAGTTAGCCACTACGCCTGTACCAAGAGGGGAAGGAGGGGGGGGAGACCTGGACTGCAGCTGTATTAGCACTCGAACATCTACATTTATGGTAGGTACAAAACTGTACTATGTTCATCATGCATACAGCTGCAGTCATTACAGATGGGTAGAATCCCAAAGCTACGCACAGGGTGGTAGGCACTAGGTGGAACTGGGGGGAGCCAGAATGCCCTGCAACACAGCAGTGGCAAAGCCTGCTCTAGTTTTGGAGTATAAAGGTAGGTGGTAGTGTTTAGTGAAGGTATGCACAGAACTCCAAGTGGCTGCCTCCAAAATATCTTTGGTAGGGACTCCTCTGAGGAAGGCTGCAGAGGTAGCTGTGGCCCTTGTGGAGTGGGATCTGATGCCTGCAGGTACAGATTTACCATGAAAGGAGTAACAAAACCGTATGCAGTGGCCTATCCATTTTGAAATTGTCTGTTTGGAAATTGGCTTCCCTTGAGCTCCTACAGCATAGGACACAAAGAGTTGTTCTGATTTCCTGAAAGGCTTTGTTCTGTCCAAATAGTAAAGCAGCTGTCTATGGATGTCTAAGGAATGTAGTAGCCTTTCCCCTTTGTTTTGAGGATTGGGGTAAAAGGTAGGTAAGTGTAGGGCCTGATTTAAAGCTACCCTGGATACTACCTTAGGCATAAATGACGGGTTGGTTCGTAGGGAAACCCTGTCCTGATGGAAGATGTGAAAGGGCTGCACAGCCATGAGGGCTTGTAGTTCCGAGACCCTAAGAGCTGAGGTAATAGCCAGAAGGAAAGCTGTTTTCCAGGACAAATATTGCAAATCTGTTGAGGCAGCTGGTTCAAAGGGAGGCAATGTTAATTTTTCTAGAATGTAATTAAGATCCCAGGCTGGTATTGGTTGTTTCCTTGGAGGTCTTATATTCTTAGCCCCTCTGAGGAACTGTCTTAAGAGTGGGTGAAAGAATAAGGGTGGATCAGTGTTGTATTCTGCAGAAATGGCTGAGGCATGGATTTTGATGGAGGAAAATGAAAGTCCACTGTGTAGCAGCTCAGCTAGATACTGTAATATCTGAGGCAAATTCAGTTTTCTAGGATCCTGGCCCTTTTTCTCATTCCAAGCGCAAAACCGTTTCCATTTTGCGGAGTAAGCTTTTCTAGTAGATGGCCTTCTGGCCTCCAAAATGACATCCTGCACCTCCTTGGAGAGTAGGGTCTCTTGTGGTGTTAAGGAATTTTCCATGCAGCCAGATTGAGTGTTTTCAGCTGACTGTGAAGAGTTTTGTAGCTGTGCTGAGTCAGAAGAAGAGGCATTAGAGGTAGGGTCCAGGAAGGAGAATGTGTTAGGCTCCTCAGGAGTGGGTACCAGTGTTGTCTTGGCCAGTCTGGAGCAATCAGTATCATCTTTGGTCTGTCTGCTCTTGCTTTCAAGAGCACCTTGGGCAGTAGAGGAAAAGGTGGGAAGGTGTAAACTGTCCGTGCTGCCCAACTGAAAGAAAGGGCGTCCACTCTCCAGGTCTTTGGATGAAATGTCCTTGAGCAGAATTTTGTCAATTGATGATTTTTGTGGGAGGCAAAGAGATCTATGTCTGGCCTTCCCCATGCTTGGATTATCTTTGTAAACACTTGAGAATGCAACTTCCATTTGTGCGGGTCTGTCATATTTCTGCTTAGATTGTCTGCCAGCATGTTTTCCATACCTGGCACGTACTGTGCTTGAAGCTCGATTTGCCATTCCAGAGCCATGTTCCAAAGTGACATGGCCAGCCTGCACAGGGGGTATGAATGTGTTCCTCCTTGTTTGTTTATGTACCACATTACTGTGGTGTTGTCTGTTCTTATCAATAATTGCCCTGGATACAGGAGGTCCTTGAAAGCTGTAATTGCATTTATCACTGCTAGCACTTCCTTTTGATTGATGTGAAGGTGCTTTTCCTTTTGGGACCATTTGCCCTGAATGCACCTGTCTGTCATGTGTGCCCCCCAGGCGTAGTCTGAGGCATCTGTTGTGATGACTTGATTTGCTTGAGGCTTGCAGAATGGTAGACGTGTTTTGTTTGGCATGCTTGGGCCCACCATAGAAATTCCTTTTGCAAACATGGAATTAGCGGTATTATTGTTTCCTAACTGTGGCTGTGTTGAGACCATAGGTTTTTCAGGTACCATTGAAGTTTCCTCATATGCAACTTTGCACATGGGATTAGAAGAATGCAAGATGCCATGAATCCCAGAGCCTGCAGGATTTTCCTTGCAGTTAGCCTGGTACGATTTGCTAGTATCTTGAAGTACTGAGTTAGTTGCCCCTGTTTTTCTGGCATAAGATAGGCCATCTGGGTGTTTGTGTCCAAGTTGGCACCCAGGAAAAGTATTTTCTGAGATGGTGTTAGCCTGGATTTCTCTTTGTTGACTGTGTATCCCAGAGAATTCAATAACCATGTTACATAAGCCAGATGTTCCAGAAGTATGTGTTTGCTGTCCGCTTGGATCAGGCAATTGTCCAAATAAGGGTACATCTGTATCCCTTGAAGTCTGCAGTAGGCAATTACTGATGCCAGGCATTTCGTGAATACTCTGGGCGCAGTAGATAAGCCAAAGGGCAATGCAGAGAATTGATAGTGGATTGAGCCTGCAAGAAATCTGAGGTATCTTCTGCAGCTTTGTCTGATTGGGACATGCAGGTATGCCTTCTTGAGGTCCAATGTTACCAGCCAAGACTCCTTGCCCAGCATGGAAAGAAGCTGCTGTAAGGTGAGCATCTTGAATTTTGGTACGAGTAGAAATGTGTTTAGGATGGATAAGTCCAAAATGGGTCTCCAATCGGTTCCCTTCCTTGGTACCAGGAATAGTCTGAAATAAAAACCTTGACCTTGTTCGTGAGTAGGTACCTCTTGAATAGCTTTCATGTCCATGAGCTTTGAAATTTGTATTTGAGCCTCTGCCCTTTGATTGTGTGGCAGGTTCGGCATGCCTCTCATTTTTGGAAGAGTGTGAAAATGAAATCTGTAGCCTCTGTTTATAATGTCCAGGATCCATTTGTCTTTTGTGACAATATGCCAATTTTTTGAAAATAATGCCAGCTTTCCTCCCAAGGGTGCTGCCACTTGAGCCTTGCTTGGCATGCAAAGGGGAAAGTCATTGGGTTTGTTTCCTGTATTGCTGTGCACTGTCTTCGCCACCACTTGGTGCTGGAGATTGCCATTGTCTGCCTCTATATGATCCTTGAGATTGTCCTCTGCCCCTTGTGCGCCTGTATCTACCTCTTTGGGGCTTGTCCGTGGCTGGAAAGGACCAGTTTTTTGAAGGCCAATTTCTACTAAAACGTGGTGGTTGTATCTGTAGAAAAGCTTTAACAGTTTGCATAGATTTAGCTTTTTCTTCCATTTTCCGTAGTATCTCCTCAGCATTAGTACCAAATAATACATCCTTTTGTAAAGGAGCATCTAGTAATTTAGCTTTAACATGATCAGGCAAGGTTTGTTCCCTAAGCCAGGCATGTCTACGAATGACTGATCCTGTAACAGCAGCTCTACTTGAGGCCTCTAGAGCATCATAACTACATTGTAAGGTGTGCTTACCCACTTGTTCTGCACTATGCATCATATCCTGCAACTCCTTCAAATCTGGTTGTTCAGGTTGTGACATTTTATTCTTTAATTGTGATAACAGAAACTGCTGATATTTACGCATATGGAACTGACATTTTAAGGCCCTCATAGCTAGGGTGGCCGAGGTATATACCTTTTTTCCCCACCTTTCTAAGGATCTAGACTCTCTCTCAGAAGGTAATGGATTCTTAGCAGTAGAGGCCTTCATTCCCTTGGGGCCTTGAGAAATGGTTTCTGGGTCAGCATTATGGCTTTTGTAAAGAAATTGGTGTGAGTTAGGAACTCTGTAGTATCTATCAGGCTTGACTGGGGCAGGAGGCAGGGAATCCGGATTAAGGCAAGCCACCGAGTAAACATCATCAAGTATGTCCAAGACAGGAGGTATCGCCAGAGGTCTCTGCTGAGGTAGCAAAAGAAATTCCCTAAGCCTTTTCTTGGAATCTGAAAAATCTTGGCCTTCCCATTGGAAGTGTTCCCTCAAGGTATGCAAGGTTTCCCCGAATGAGAAATCCTCTGGGGGGGATACAGAAGGAATGGACTGCTCTGCATCAGAATCTTCAAAAGGGGAGTATGAATGTTCCTCTTCATCAGAATGTTCTGAAATAATGGAGCCCTGGTCAGAAAAGGGAGATTCTTCCTCCACTCTGGGTCTCTTGTCCGGTGGGGGTTGGGAACCCCTGATAAGAGTAATTAAATCCTCAGCCATTTTGAGCATCTGCTTTTTAGGCATGGGGCCTGGAGATGGGCCCTGTGCAACAGGCCTCTTGGAGTGCATGGCTGATTTAGACTTAGTAAAGGCCTTGATGGAAAAGGAAGAAGAAGGTCTGAAGACACCATGGGTGGAAGTGGACCTGTCCACTTTAAGAGGCTCAACACTCACAGTGGCTTCTGTAGCTGTAGTTAGGGTGTGGGCCGAGGAACCTGCGGTCTCGGTTACAGAGGACACCGCCAGAGAAGTGTCGTCGGTAGTCAGGGGCTGCGTAGGTGCCTCACTGAGAACCGGACCACATGTAGCCGGTTTCGGCGTGGTGTCGGTGGAGACCGTGGATCTCGCGTGTCGGTCTTTGTCCTTGCGTTTTTTGGACAAAACAGTAGTCGGAGTCTCTGACAACATTTTATAGTTAAAAGCTTTACCAAAAAAGTGCTGGGCGAACTCCGCACGATGCTTAATAGTGCATTTATTGAAAGTAGCACAAAAGCGACAGCCCGAGACGTCGTGGTCTGGGCTTAAACAAGGTATACAGAGGGAATGGAAATCCTTATGTGGTATTTGCTTCCCACAAGAAATACAATTGTTAACTTTGTCTGACATCGGTCTGAGGCAAGAAAAGTTTCCCCAATGGGGTACTTAGCTTTAAAGAAGACTTCGGTTTCCAAATTTTCGTAATTTCAGGAGCTGGCCGACTGGCACTTGCGAACTGCTTCTGCTTCGGGCACCGCGCGGCAAAAAAGACTGATGAAAATGGCGTCGGCTGTGTCTTATATACCCCTGTCGCACTGACGTCAGGAAAGAAGGCGACAACAACCGACGCCAGACCTAGACTTTGGAATTCGGCCGACCGAGGACCCGCCTGACGGCAGAAGAACTCATCTGTAATGACTGCAGCTGTATGCACGATGAACATTTGGTCCTTTCCAGTACCCAGCATAGCTGCTCAGGCCAAACTCAGACATTCCAAAGGCTCCAGGTTTCAGTCACAAGGAGCTTACAGAACAAAACAATGGGGTGCCTCCACCTCCAAATCTGGAAGTAGCAAGGCCCCTCCCTACAGTAAATAGTCTCAATGACTTTCCTCTGCCATTTCCAAGAACTATCTTTTGGCAGTCCCTCTGGGGGGAAATCTAGCACTTCATGCACAAAATTGGCATCTAATTACTCAGGAGAAGTCGGTCTTAAATATAGTATCCCAGGGATGCAGATTTAATTTCCACATATTGCCAATTCCAAACGGATGGCCAGATCTGCCTCCAAACCAGTGGACAGAGGCCCAGAAACAAGTTATGTCCCTCATGGATATGGGGGTTATTCAACCAGTACCAGAAAAGGAAAAAGGACAAGGTTTCTATTCAAGACTTTTCCTGGTACCCAGAAAAGACAAATCATGGCATCCAATTCTGGACTTAGCCATTCTAAATACTTTCCTGGACATTCCAAAATTCAAGATGCTGACTCTACAACAGTTATTGCCTATGCTGGGCAAGGATGCCTGGTTGGTAACTCCAGACTTAAAAGAGGCTTACCTGCATATCCCAATCAGGGATTCTTGCAGAAGATACCTCTGCTTCAAAGCAGGCTATTTGCATTACCAGTTCTCTACTCTGCCCTTTGGCTTATCTACTGTGCCCAGGGTCTTCACAAAGTGCCTAGCACCAGTAATTGCATTCTGCAGACAAAGAAACATTCAAATTTATCCTTATCTGGATGACTGTCTAATTCAGGCAGAAAACAAGGACACTAGTCTTCAACATATGGCGTTTGTAAAAAGGGTTCTAACATGCCTAGGGTACACCATCAATGAAAAGAAATCACAACTGGTACCCTCTCAAATAATTACATTCCTGGGTGCAAGCTTGAATACAACTGCCCAGATGGCTTACCTCACGCCAGACAAACAAATTTAATTGATGACATACTTCAAACAAGTGGCCACAAAAACCCAGCTATCTGCAAGACAAAATCTGCAGGCCTTGGGGTTCATGGCTTCCTGCATTCTACTAATTCCATGTGCAAGACTGCATATGAAGAAACTTCAGTGGTACCTAAAAATCTTATGGAGTCAACATTGTCACAGCCTGGAAACAATGATTCCTATCATTTCTTGCCTGCAACAGGAGTTCCTATGGTGGGCAGAGGCCTGTCACCAAAACAAGGGACTGTCATTTATTCCAACCCCTGCCACCCAAACCCTGGCTACAGACACATCAGATTATGCTTGGGGGGCTCATCTCACAGCGAGATGCATTCAGGGTGAATGGAGCCAATTCAAATGCACCTACATATCAACCAGAAAGAAATGCTAGCTGTACAGAATGCTCTGACAGCCTTCAAGGACTTTCTTCATCCAGGGCAACTACTGATAAAGACGGACAACACCACAGTTATGTGGTACATAAACAAGCAGGGGGGCACCCACTCCTAGCCCCTTTGCAGACTATCCACAACTTTGTGGAACACAGCCTTGACTTACCAAATACATCTATAAGCTCAATTCCTGCCAGGAAAGCAAAATACTTTGGCAGACGAACTAAGTAGAAATCTTATGGACCCACAAGAATGGAAACTGGATCCACAAATCTTCAGCATGTTGACACAAAGATGGGGGAGTCCAGACATAGATCTTTTTGCCTCTCCCCAAAATTATCAGTTGGACAATTTCTGCACAAGAATTCATCACAAAAAAGCTTGGAAAGTGGATGCTCTGTCCTTCAGCTGGAAAAACCTATCAGTCAATGCCTTTCCCCCTCTGCCTCTGCTCTCCAAGGTTTTACTAAAAGTCAGACAGGAAAAAACAAAAATGATTCTGATTGCTCCAGACTGGCCTTACCAACATTGGTACCCCCTCTTACGTAATATGTCACACCTACCTCCATGGTACCTGCCTCAGACACCTTGTCTACTGTCTCAGCAGAGCTATCAAATTCTGCACACTCAGCTCCAAACTCTGAATTTTGCAGCATGGCTAATCAACTAATTTCACCAGTCACATCTCTCAGTAAACCTGTGATGGATGTCATTTTGTAGGCTAGAAGGCCTACTACTAGAAAATCTTATGATGATAAATGGAAAATATTATGTGCCTGGAACCAAGCACAAGGAATAAACATAGCAATGCCCAATATTCCTCAGATTCTGCAATATTTAACAGAGATGCTTCATAAGGGACTGTCCTTTTCTTCCATAAAAATCCATGCATCTGCCATTTCAGCTCATTACAACACAGAACCTCCTCTCTTTTCTCATCCCTTGCTAAAGCAGTACCACAGAGGGGCCAAAAATTTGAGACCTGCCAGGAGAGTACCAACTCCTGCATGGGACCTCAATTTTGTGCTGGAAAAACTCACCGTACCTCCTTTTGAATGAGCTGCTTCTGCAGACATAAAATTTCTCTCTTGGAAGACAGCTTTTCTTTTAGCAGTCACTTCAGCTAGAAGGATTTCAGAACTACAGGCTCTCATGGTAGTGGAGCCCTTCATTATCTTTTATCCGGACAGGGTGGCCCTCAGGACCAATCCATCCTTTATGCCTAAGGTGGTATCCAGTGTGGCTCTTAATCAGACCATTCATCTGCCAACTTTTTTCCCAAATCCACAGAACGAGGGGGAGTGGATTCTACATTCATTGGATGTACACAGGCAACTAAGATTCTACTTAAACAGGACAAAATCTGTAAGAAAATCTGAGCAATTACTGGTGGCATTTGCTGCAGGGGCAGAGGGAAAGGCTAGTTCAAAGCAGACTATTTCAAAATGGATAAGCCATTGTATTCGTTTCTGCTACATGCACCATGGTAAAGCTGTCCCCAAGGGGATCAGATCCCATCCACCAGGGCTGCATCTACTTCTTCAGCTTTTCTCAGAGGGGTTCCTACCAGAGACATTCTAGAAGCTGCTACTTGAAGCTCAGTTCATACATTCACCAAACATTATCATTTACGTCTCTTTTCTAAATCCAGAGCAGGCTTTATCACTGCTGTCCTGCAGGGCCTTATAGCTGCTCTGAATGCTGTATAATTCCATCCTCCCAACCATAGCTTTGGGATCCTATCCAAATGTAATGACTGCAACAGTGAAACACGAAGAACATAGTACAGTTGTGTACATTTACCATAAATGTAGATGTTCGAGTGTATTCACTGTTGCAGTCCTGGTTACCCACCCGCCAGCCTCCTATTTCTCTCTTATTATACGCACATTTTTTGTGTTCTAAATTACATGCATATATATATATATATATATATATATATATATATATATATATATATATACACATACATACATATATATATATATATATATATATATACACACACACACACACACACATATGTATACATACATATATATATATATATATATATATACATATATATATATATGTATACATATATATATATATATATATATATATACATATATATATATATATATATATATATATATATATATATATATATATATATATATATATATATATATATATATATATATATATATATATACATATATATATATTTTGCTCCCCATTTGGGGGGGGCACTTGACATCTGGGGTAAGAAAAACTGATTAAAATGGCGTCGGCTGCATGTTTTATACCCGATGACCTAACGTCATGGAAGAAGAGACAGCAACCGACGCAGGACCCAAGACTTTGTCATTCAGGCTGACTGAGGGCAATCTGCCAGCAGATTACCCAAATGTAATGACTACAACAGTGAATACACTCGAACATCTACATTTATGGTAAGTGTACACAACTGTACTATGTTCATCATGTTTCACTGTTGCAGTCATTACATTTGGGTAGACTCCCAAAGCTATGGTTGGGAGGATAGATTTATACAGCATTAGGAGCAGTTATAAGGCCCTGCAGGACAGCAGTGGTAAAGCCAGCTCTGGATTTAGAGAAGAGAGGCAAATGGTAATGTTTGGTGAACGTATGAACTGAGCTCCAGGTAGCAGCTTCTAGAATGTCTCTGGTAGGAACCCCTCTGAGAAAGGCTGCAGAAGTAGATGCATCCCTGGTGGAATGAGATCCGATCCCCTTGGGGATAGGTTTACCATAGTGCATATAGCAGAAATGAATGCAATGGCTTATCCATTTGGAAATAGTCTGCTTTGAAATAGCCGTTCCCTCCACCCCTGCAGCAAATGCCACCAGTAGTTGTTCAGATTTTCTTAGAGATTTTGTTCTGTTTAAGTAGAATCTAAGTTGTCTACATACTTCCAATGAATGAAGAATCCGCTCACCCTTGTTCTGTGGATTGGGAAAGAATGTTGGCAGATGAATGGTCTGATTAAGAGCCACACTGGATGCCACCTTAGGCATGAAAGATGGACTGGTCCTGAGAGGCACCCTGTCCGCATGAAAAATAATGAAAGGCTCCACTGCCATAAGAGCCTGTAATTCTGAAATCCTTCTAGCTGAAGTGACTGCTAAAAGGAAAGCTGTTTTCCAGGAGAGAAATTTTAGGTCTGCAATAGCAGCTGGCTCAAAAGGAGGGAGAGTTTTTCCAAAACAAAACTGAGATCCCATGCAGGAGTTGGTACTCTCTTGGGAGGTCTTAAATTTTTGGCCCCTCTGAGACACTGCTTTAGCAGAGGATGAGAGAAGAGGGGAGGGTTCTGTGTTGTAATGAACTGAAATGGCAGAGGCATGGATTTTTATAGAAGAAAAAGATAGGCCCTTGTGAAGCATCTCAGTTAAGTATTGCAGAATCTGAGGAATGCTGGGCAATGCTGTGCTTATTCCTTGTGGTTGGTTGCAGGCACAGAATCTTTTCCATTTGCCATCATAAGATTTTCTAGTACTAGGCCTTTTAGCCTCCAAAATGACATCCATCACAGGTTTGCTGAGGGATGCCAAGGATGAAATTAGTTGATTAGCCACGCTGTAAGATTCAAAGTTTGGAGTGGAGTGTGCAGAATTAGGTAGTTCTGCTGAGATAGTAGGTAAGGTGTCTGAGGCAGGTGCCACGGAGGAAGGTGTGACACATTGCGCAAGAGTGGGCACCAGTGTTGGCGAGGCCAGTCTGGAGCAATCAACCATTTTGGTTTGTCCTGTCTGACTTTTAGTAGAACCTTGGAGAGCAGAGGTAGAGGGGGAAAAACATAGACTGATAGGTTTTTCCAGCTGAATGATAGAGCATCACCTTTCCAAGCTTTTTTGTGATGAATTCTTGTGCAGAATTTGTCCAACTGATAGTTCTGGGGTGAGGCAAAAAGATCTATGTCTGGGATCCCCCATTTGCATGTCAACATGTTGAAAACTTGTGGTTCCAGTTTCCATTCGTGTGGGTCCATAAGATTTCTGCTTAGTTCATCTGCCAGAGTATTTAGCTTTCCTGGCAGGAATTGAGCTTGTAGTTGTATTTGATAGGTCAAGGCCGTGTTCCACAATGCCATGGCTAGTCTGAAAAGGGGGTAGGAATATGTACCCCCCTGCTTGTTTATGTACCTGTGGTGATATATGTCTTTATTATTAGTTGTCCAAGATGAAGGTAGTCCTTGAAGGCTGTCAGTGCATTCTGTACAACTAGCATTTCTTTTTGATTGATATGAAGGTGAACTTGATTTGGGCCCCATTTGCCCTGAATGCACTTCCCTACCAGATGAGCCCCCCCCCCCCATGCATAGTCTGATGCATCTGTAGTTAGGGTTTGGGTGGCAGGGGATGGTGTGAATGGCAGTCCCTTGTTTTTGGTGGCAGGCCTCTGCCCACCATAGGAACATAGTTGCAGGCAAGGTATAATAGGAATCATTGTTTCCAGGCTGTAACAATGTTGACTCCATAAACTTTTTAAGCACCAGTGAAGTTTCCTCATAAGCAGTCTTGCATATGGAATTAAAGTATGCAGGAGGCCATGAACCCCAAGGCTTTCAGAATTTGCCTTGCAGATAGCATGTTTTTTGTGGCCAGCTGTTTGAAGAAAGTCACCAATTGAATTTGCTTTTCTGGCATAAGGTAAGTCATCTGGGCAGTTGTATTCAAGCTTGCACCCAGGAATGTAATTTTTTAAGAGGGTACCAGTTGTGATTTCTTTTCGTTTATGGTGTACCCTAGACAAGTTAGAACCCTTTTTACAAACACCAGATGCTTTAGAAGAATGTCCTTGTTTTCTGCCTGAATTAGACAATCATCCAGGTATGGATATATTTGAATATTTCTTGGCCTGCAAAATGCAATTACTGGAGCCAGGCACTTTGAGACCCTGGGAGCAGTAGATAAGCCAAAGGGCAGTGCAGAGAACTGGTAATGCAAGTAGCCTGCTTTGAAGCAGAGGTATCTTCTGCAAGATTCCCTGATTGGGATATGCAGGTAAGCCTCTTTTAATTCTAGAGTTACCAATCAGGCATCTTTGCCGAGAATAGGTTGTAATTGTTGAAGAGTCAGCATCTTGAATTTTGGAATGTCCAGAAATGTGTTTAGAGTGGATAAGTCCAGAATTGGACACCATGATTTGTCTTTTCTGGGTACCAGGAAAAGTCTTGAATAGAAACCTTGTCCCTTTTCCTCCTCTGGTACTGGTTGAATATCCCCATATTCATGGGGGACAGAACTTGTTTCTGGGCCTCTGCCCACTGATTTGGGGGCAGATCTGGCCATCTGTTTGGTATTGGCAACGTGTGGAAATGAAATCTGTATCCCTGTGATACTATATTTAAAACCCATTTGTCCTGGGTAATAAGTTGCCAGTTTTGTGCATGAAGTGCCAGTTTTCCCCCCAAAGGGGCAGCTAAAACGTAAGTGCTTGGTGATTGTAGAGGGAAGTCATTGAGACTCTTTACCATAGGGAGGTGCCTTGTTGTTTCCATATTTGAAGGTAGAGGCACCCCACTGTTTTGTTCTAAAAGTTCCTTGTGACTGAACCCTGGAGCCTTTGGAATGTCTGGATTTGACTTGAGCAGCTCTCAAAGAGACTGGAAAGGACCAATTCTTAGTAGGCCAGTGCCTACTAAATCTTGGCGGTTGCACTTGTAACAAATCTTTCACAGTTTGCATAGATTTAGCTTTATTTTCCATCTTTTTTAACACTTCTTCAGCCTTATTACCAAAGAGACTGTCCTGTTGTAAAGGAGCATCCAACAATTTTGCTTTAACATGGTCAGGCAGAGTTTGCTCTTCAAGCCAAGCATGCCTTCTTAGCACAGATCCAGTTACAGCAGCCCTATAAGAGGCCTCCAAGGAATCAAAACCACATTGCAAAGTATGTTTTCCAAATTGTTCAGCTGAATGCAATAAATCCTGCAAATCTTTATTTTCCACACAGTCAGAGATTAACATCACTTTCTGTTTAAGTAGTCCCATGATATGCTGTTGATATTTAGGCATATGAAATTGACAGTTTAAAGCCTGATTGCCAAGGTTGCAGACGTGTAAAACCTTCTTACCCCATCTATCCAGCGCCCTGTAATCTCTATCAGAAGGGGTAGGATTTTTAGCAGTAGAGGCTTTAATGCCCTTAGGACCCTGAGAAATGGTTTCAGGATCAGCAGTAGGGCTTTTGAAAATGAATTTGTGGGAGTCAGGAATCCTGTAGTATCTTTCTGGCTTACTAGGAGCCAGAGGCAGAGAATCAGGAGTCATACTAGATTATGAAAAAACATCATCAACAATGTCTACAACAGGAGGTATTGCCAAAGGCATATGCTGAGGAAGAAGAAGAAAATCCCTAAGTCTCTTTTTAGATTCAGAGAAATCCTGACTTTCCCAGTGGACATGTTCCCTTAAGGTATGTAAAGTTTCTCCAAAAGAAAAATCCTCAGGGGGAGAAGCAGAAGGGATGGAATCTCCTGCATCAGAATCCTCATAAGTAGGTATAGACAAATCCTGTTCAGTAGAAGAATCAGAAGAAACAGAATCCTGATCTGAAGATTCATAGTCAATGTCTTGTCTAGGCCTCTTAGCAGGAGGGGGTTGGCTACCCCTGATCAAGGTAATTAAATCTTCAGCCATTTTGATAATTTGTTTTTTAGGCATAGGGGCCTGCACACGTGGCCCAAAGCGTCAATTTTTTAGACATAGAAGTAGATTTTGGCCTTAGTTTTGAAGATGGCTTCAGTTTAATATACAAATCTTTAGGCTTGAAAACACCCTCAGAAGCTGGTGCCTCCACAGCGGCTCTGGACCCATTTAAGGTACAGACATCCAAGGGTTCAATACTTAAAGCATCTCGTGGCATACCGGACTCTGAATGGGTCTCAGTAGAGGCCTGCAAATCAAAAGTAGCGAGCATCAGGGGCTGCGAAAGCGCATCACTGAGTACCGGCGAACTAGCAACTGGCTTAAGAGAAGCGTCGTCATCAGTTTTGGACCTCTGCGGTCCGTCTCTGTCTTTTTCTTTGCATTTTTTAGGTATTCCGGTAGTCAGATTGCTAACAGATGTCATTTCTGGATAGTTAAATCGTGAACCAAAATATTTAGAAGCAAAAATGTACCAACATTTAATAGTGCATTGATTAAATCTAGCACAAAACTGACAACAAGGTACGTTATAATCAGGGCCTAGGCAAGGAATGCAGTACAAATGAAAATCCTTATGAGGTATTTGCTTCCCACAAGTAATGCAATTATTAACTTTTACTGACATCGGTAAGGAGCAAGAAAAAGTTTCCCTAATGGGGTACTTAACTTTTAGATGAAGACTTCGGTTCTGAAACTCGAAAACGAAAATTTCAGGGGTCGGCCAACCGGCACTTGCGAACTGCTTCTGCTTCAGGCACCGCGTGGCAAGAAAGACTGATGTAATGGCGTCAGCTGAATGTTTTATACCCCTGACGACCTGACATCATGGAAGAAGGGACAGCAACCAACGCAGGACCCAAGACTTTGTTAATCAGGCCGACTGAGGGCAACCTGCCAGCAGATTACCCATATGTAATGACTGCAACAGTGAAACACGAACAACATCTGCACTCAGCCAAGCTTGGTGGTGATTGAGTTAAGAAAGTACATTTAAAGTATGGTAATAAATACTTAAAATTGAAAATTAATGGAAATTTATGCATAATCAATTCAGTGAACAATGTTACTGTGCAAAATCTCACTGGTTTTGAGGGTAAGCTGAAGTAAGTATGCAATTTCTGTATGTTGATGACAATCACAGGAATAATAAAATGTTATGCGTCATTTGTTACTTGTGTATACATGGCTGTGTAAATTGTACATGAAACTTAAGGGGGTGAGAGAAAATTGAACATTTTTTAATTTTTTGCTGCTCAGGTTTTAAGAAATAGATGTAAACTTCAAACTAGACTGAGGAAATGAGCACCCAGCAACATAAAGTAAAGAGTTTTAACTAGCTGATGAACATCAACTGGTGATGGGGTTAAATGGTATATAAAGGGTGAATCTTTTTATTATTTTTTTGTATGCATCTGATGACGTTTTTGGTTGGAAGAACAAAAACGTGGTGATTAAGTTAATTGCGTTAATAAATTTCATTAAATAAGCTTCTTGGCTTTGTGTTGCAGGCTGCTTATTTTCTTCAGTCTGATTCAAAGTTTACTGGCATTTGTTACTGAGGTCTCCATAGTTGGTTGTTTTCTAAGAAATATTTGCTATTGGAAATGACAGATGCTTGTACTGGGGCAGTGATTTAGAGGCGATGTTGTACAGCTTCTCTACAGTCATTCATTCATTATTTATTTATTATGACTGCACTGATAAAAAAGGTTTATGTTACAGTTAATTAAAATGTATGGAAGCTGTTAAATTAGGAATGTTATCTGCAGTTATGCTATTGTAATGAAATTAGCACAAGTGTTTTATTCATTTCTTGTGTTAATGCTGGATGTGCTTTTGCTTTGAATTTAAGTGTCAGTAGTTTTTCTTTATGTTGCTCCTAATATGCTTTGTTAAAGGACTTTGGTATTAAGACTGCCATGGTTACTAATTAATTTACATTGGATGATGGTTTAAGTGCTGTGTTGCAGGACAGATGAGGTTTCACATCTATAAATCTCATTTCACTAGGGGCATTCATGTACATAATTTCAGGTTAATGCATGATGCAACAGCAAGTATCCATAAAGAGGTAAGACAACCTCAGCCCTGAAGAGAACTGCATTTTATGTGAGCTACAGAGAGGAAAGGAATGAAGGTCAGCTGGACTAAGTCGGAATATATGTGTGTGAATGAAAGTGAGGATAGAGGAATGGTGAGGATGCAAGGAGTAGAGTTGGTGAAGGTGGATGAGTTTAAATATTTGGGATCAACAGTTCAGAGTAATGATGAGTGTGGAAGAGAGGTGAAGAAGAGAGGACAGGCAGGGTGGAATGGGTGGAAAAGAGTGTCAGGCGTGATTTGTGACAGACTAGTACCAGTAAGAGTGAAAGGGAAGGTCTACAAGAGGGTAGTGAGAACAACTATGTTATATGGGTTGGAGACAGTGGCAGTGACAGAAAGGCAGAGCTGGATGTGGCAGAGTTAAAGATGTGAAGAATTTCAGTGGGTGTGACGAGGGTGGACATGATTAGTAATAAGTATATTAGAGGGTCAGCCCAGGTTGGACACTTTAGAGACAAAGCCAGAGAGGCAAGATTGCATTGGTTTGGACATGTGCTGAGGAGGGATGCTGGGTATATTGGGAAAAGGATGCCAAGGATGGAGCTGCCAGATGAGATGAAAAGAGGAAGGTCTAAGATAAGTTTATGGATGTGGTGAGATAGGACATGCAGGTGGCTGGTGTGACAGAGAGAGCAAGATGCAGAGGACAGGAAGAAATGGAAACAAGTGATCTGCTGTGGCGACCCCTAATGGGAACAGCCAAAAAAAAAAAAAGAACATAATCTGGGTATATGGCAGATGCCTTTTTGGTGCTGGGGGTAATAAAACAAGCTACTGAGTGGTTTTAGATAAAAGTGTGTTTGTGGGAAGGAACTGCACATTGGCTCAGTGGTGAAAGTGCCAACAACATGCCAGAGTAAAGGCTAAGCAGAATGTAGGTGTCTGTAGCAGTACTGGTGGGGACCTGCCACACTGATCCTTATAACACCTGATGATGAATACCTTCTCTCTGTATGAGATCAGTATGACACCAATAGGATACCACAGGCATAATCAGAGATATTGTGGACACTGACAGTTACCCACATCAGCAGTTGCCATGGTCCTTTAGTCAGGAAGATTAGTGCATCCCTGATGGCAAAATCACATACTGAAAAAAACTGCGGAGATAAATGTGAACATATAACATGACATTTCTTATCAGCAGGTGCACCATTTTTGCTCTGCAGGAACAGGCTAGAGTTTACATGTCAAGTGTTCTCCAAACCTAATTATGCGAAATTCATTACTGTGGTGCTGTGCTGCAAAAAAGATGTGGCAATGTAATTCAAAAGAAGGCAGGCAGACAATGTCAGCATTCTTGGTCACGAGATTTGTGCCTGTAGAATTACTTGCATCCAGTAAGTAATGTCATCCCAGCCAGTCAGCATCAAGCTCACATGCTAGCACTTCCTCACAGTCATGGGCACCAGCACCCACACTATCCTTAGTTTAAGTCAGGATGCACAGTGCAATTAGTGAAAATATCACAAGGGACAATTCAGAAGTATGTGTTTGACTTGAGTAATGTTAAATGACAGGAAAGTTAGAAACAAATGAAGTGGAATCTGCATACACTCATCCATCTCCCTAACCTTGTAGCCTCTCTCAACAAAATCTCTTTTAAGTTGATGAAAGACATCCATCATCTATTCTTCATCAACCTTTTTGAGGTTTTCACATGCCTACTCTACTGGACAGATTAATTTTTCTTGATGTTAAGATAAAAAGATCAGAGTTAAGCACATTTAGGACAGGACTATATAGGAAAGAGATAAGGAAAAATATGCTACTACATAGGCGTAAGTATGCACCCATGGCATGTCCCTAGGAATGTCCTTAGGGGACAATTCCTTAGGATGACGAGACTGCATAATGATGATGACATATGCCTTTCATCAACTTAAAAGAGTTTAGTGAGAGAGGCTACAAGGTTAGGGAGATAGAAGAGTGTATGCAGTCAGTCTTCAGAGAGAGACAAGAAGGTTAAGCCCTACTTTTCTGAGACTTCTAATGAGGTGCAACCAGTAGAGACACCCGCAGATATACTTAGAATCAGGTTTCCTTTAACTTACTCAAATGACGTTGGTATTTTTTGTGATATAAGTAAGAGAAATTAGAACATTCTGTATGCAAATGAAGAGCTTAGTGAAATAGTCTATAGTAAGCCTAGTTTTTATTTTAAGAACAGTGCATCTATTAAGAAACAGCTTTGTTACAGAAGCAATGATATACCATCAGCACCTAATTTGCATAGGTAAGGGACGTTCCCCTGTAGGAAGTGTTGTGCGGACAAGTACATTTATACAGTTAGCCAGTTTGTACATCCTGTGCAGAAGTGCTCAGTAGATTTTGTTTTTATGCTGACTGTACTACAGAGAATTTAGTTTACTATGCTTTTTGCACATACTGTAATGTCTACTACATTGGGAAGACAAACTGCTGTTTGAGAGATCATGTGCCTGAACATATAAGAGATATTAGAAATAAAAAAAAAAAGCCAGTGCACTATTTAAACATGTAGAGTCTAACAATACACAGCACTATTTTAAATTTTTTGTGTTAGAAATTATATATGAAACTTTGAGGGGAGAAAACATTAAAAACAGGAAAGAAATCTGTGAGCAGAAATGGATTCTTTTCTTTAAAGCAGAATGCTTCCCTGGTATTAATGATATGGTTTCCTTGAAACCATTTTTAAGAGAAAGGTCATTGAAGCATTGACTTTTTTTACTATGATTTTTAATAGTTTCATGTTGTTCATATGAATTTTTTGTGTTTTAGCACTTTAAGAGTTTATGCTTTGTAATAATTGTTGTGATTTTTACTGGCTGATTTAAATATAAAACTGCATGATGCTTTTATCGGGTTGTCTGATGAAGCCATGTTTTACCGTGAAAGCGCTCTCCTTAATAAATATTTTTTTTATGTTTTATCTGAGTTGGTTTTATTTGATGTTTTGAGTTACCATTCTGCCTGCAGAAGCACCACGTTGGTGTGTTGTATACGATTTTATTTGTTCCTTCTTTGGAGCTCTGCTTCCTGGTTTCTGCTGTTTTTACTACTCACTACATAACCCAGTTATCTTTTTTAAAACACATTCCAGGTGGCTGCACTGAGCACCACTTGCCTTAACTGCCCAGCCTTAGTTTATGCAGGCCTGAGCAGTCTCATAATCTTCCCCAACTTCTGAAAATAATCAAAAATAATCAAGAGGTGAATTCACATGTAACTTAAGCATTTTTATCCATTTTAAGAGCTTATAAAAAGTGGGTGTTCCTTCACACAAGCCTTTGCTTTGCCATAATCACTGCAATTAGCTGACACTCAGTCTATTGCACATAGTCATAGCTGTGCTCCGTGTAGTTACATTTGACACAGCTATTGACCTTGTGATTATCAACACCCTATATCTTTATAAACATTAATGTGACATTATTATCAATTTTCTGTTAGGATTTAATTTGTAGATCTTGGTAATTATTGTTCTTTATTTGGTCATTTTAAATACAAGCAGCTTTTCAAATTGCATCCTTTATTTTTTTACAAAGGCTCTATACATTACATATTGTTTGTTAATCACTGTCCTAGATAAGTCTTTCTTATTTTAACACATTTTATTTATACACAAAGATTCAGCTACATGTATGTGCCATCTAATTAAGACATAAAATAGATTCATTTGATATTTTTAGCAAAGTAAGTCATTATTTTTGTCTTTCAGAAATACAGTATTACAGTCATACTGTTGCTTTAAGTGATGTGCACATGTAATATGTAAATAGAGTCTAATATTCATTTTTACAGTTTTGGTAATTTTCTGAAATCTTTTTTTTTTAATTAGCCTGAGTCTCCTCACATCATCAAGCATTTTTCCCGTATTGGGTTTTTCGTCAGTATACGTTTCTACTACACTAGTGGTTCCGTACAAGATTTTGGCTTTTTTTTTGTTTTAGTACTCAGTTTTTGGTTTTTGGTTACGTTATCAAGCAACAAAACTTTAGAACATTTTATAAACTTAAGTTTAAAATACAGGTCATGGAATTATTCTCTGACTTTGTAGATTACAGTACTGGTGTTCTAGAGTCCAGTTTCCTAATTTGTGCTAAACAATTGTTCAGTGGAAGAAAGTAGAGAGTTTACTGTTTTCCATACTCTTTCTTTAGACAAATTTCATTAAATGCTGTGATATAGTTTTAGAAATAATTTTTGTAGTGGTAGAGATAAGTTCCTTACTGGAAGAAAGCACAGTGTAAGATGGAAGAAGGATATGCAAACAAACATAACCTGTTAAATGTGATAAAAATGCTGACATTTACTTCTGATGAAGCAAGAAATGCACAACACTAGTATTATATGGATTACAGAGTACTCTGAATGAGTTATAATGGTTAAATATGTATGTAAGTGGTGTTTTCATATGTATACGTTACTTGTGAGTGCATGCAACTATTTGCTTTTAAATGTTGAATCACATTTAGCAGTTATCTTTACACAAAACTGTTAATCATTTTCTTCTTTCACAATGTTAATTTCAATATT
The DNA here is from genome assembly GCF_019279795.1 of Protopterus annectens. Lineage (NCBI taxonomy): Eukaryota > Metazoa > Chordata > Ceratodontiformes > Protopteridae > Protopterus > Protopterus annectens. Next base: position 957,519,169 of record NC_056744.1, on the reverse strand, counting down.
TAAAGAGAGAGAGAGTTATGTGTCAGTATTTTTTTTTAATTCTTGAAAGACAAGAAAACACTTGTTTGCATTTGAATTATGTTGCCAGAATAGTCTGTCTGTTTTATCTGGCAACCTGGGAGATGTGAACTGTGACCATTTACAGACAGGTTGAACAAGTTTTCTAAGTTTTTTTTATTGCTCCAAAGATGCCAATTTCTGTGTTACAGTTCTTGGTTAGCTGTTAAGGGACTGCATTTTTAATAGCATGTTTTGAAGCAAATCATTTTCTTAGCTGTACAATACTGTTAGTACATGCAGCGGTGGTACGGCGGTAGCGTTGTTACCTCACAGCAAAAGGTTCTCCCGTTCGATTATCGGCTTGGCTTGGGAGTGCCTTCATTAGCGGGCCGGAGTTCCGCTGTGGCGACCCCTTACCAGGAAAAAGCTGAAAGACAAACAACAACAACAATACTGTTAGTACATATTAAAGTAATAATGTGCATGCTTTTAAGTACTCACAAACAGGGTTATTAAACTGCAACTTAAACATCTCGTGCATTAAAGTGACTTTACAGAATATGTGGGGCATTAAAAGGAAAATGTAGTTAATGGTTATACAATACAATCAAGTCCTTTTAAGATTACTCTGTACAAAGTATATTTTACTTATGATCTGGTATAACAATATAATAGAAATTAAATAATACATTTCAGACAGCTTACAGGGGACTAGCATAATATAAAAATTATGAAACAGGCTATATATTATTTTAAGCATGTGTAAATAGCACTTCTAAAATGTACTTAAAATATAATGGCTAAAAACTTAATGGAAATATATGGCTAGGCTTCTGAAGACCCTGACAGTTCAATAGCCTAGTAACTTCCCATGAACTCAAAGTACTACACTTTACATCAATGTATTTAATTCCTTCTAAACAATACAGTAAAAATGTAATGCTATTTGTTTAAGTTCTTTTGGCATCCCAACAAGCCTACACTAGCTTTGGAACACCATTTAAGAAAATGAAAAGATGAGGGCGGCAGGATTTCCTGAACTGGTACTACATTTTTTTAGCTTCATTTATTAAAACAATAGATTTATGGTTATATTCTAATTAGTTAGCCAACTGGAAAATGCATGACACCACTTAATTCTTTAAAAAAATCACTATACAACGCATAAACCTTTATAATAATAATATAAAGTGACTGTTAAAGAAATATTTATTTAAAAATTTTAATAATCCAACTTAAGACATTTAGAAATTTAATACAAAAAAAGATAAAAGCATGGTGTTTTATATTATTCATATAGCGTTTACACCAGAATGCATGGATAACCTGAATTTTATTTATTTACTTTTATTTTACATTTGTTGACCGGGTTAGTCCAACTGAGGATTTGGCTCGTTTTCAGTGGAGACCTGGGGAGAAAAGCTCCACAGTGAGTTTGTATATTTTTATATACAACAATGCAGAATTCATACTTGTAACTAGCATTATAAGATAACATTTAGAATAAATCATACAGAGAATAAGACATGTCCAATATCATCAAGGAATAATGTGTTTTCATAATTTCTGATGGGTTATTTTACATACAGCAGTTAAGGATTCCTTCTTGCAACTAAAACAAACAGTTATAAGATAACTACTCCAAAAAAAAAAAACGCTGAACTGCCAAGTCTCTTAAGCACTAAGCACGAAGCAAATTTATTAGAATAAAGCACTTTTCGTCCAACAGTATCGCTGGACTTCTTCAGAAAGATGAAAAACGTTTAAAAATATTCAAACCACATTTAAATAACCTTCCCTAGGTCACGTGGTTAAACAATGAAAGATTTTTAAAGCCATATATACTTAAAATGTTTAAACTGTTAAAACCTACATCTTAAAAACACTCATACTATCATAGCAGCAACCAGTTATTAATGTTCCTATATATCAATGTCTTGCAACCATATTAGTTGCTTAAAATTAAATGAATAGAAAATAAAAATGAATAGATCACCTATTCGACTATCTCTATCGTTTGATATAAACTAAAATGTTATTTACTCATATTTACAAACTGATTTTAAATACCATATTAATTAATATACTTCATCTGTTCAAACTTTTAAGTTTCAATAAGCACATAATCGAACATTTTTCATTTAAGCCTGGATCCATATAGGCATTCAGCCTAATTTGCCACATTAGTTCCATTTTTTCTAACAATAAATTAAATGGACCGCCCCTCATATCTTGGTTAACCTGATCTATCACTTTGAATTTAAACTTGTGATCAGGGTATGCTGATACATGCCTCGCTAGAGCATTTTCCTCCTTATGTTAGGTTATGCTTCGAAGGTGCTCGTACAGCCTGTCCCTCAGTCTCCTATCTGTCTTACCTATATAGAACAAGGGACAGGCTTGGCATTTAGCCACATACACCACTCCTTTAGAGTTACAATTAAATCTGTTCTTACAGTGTAATCTAAAACCATTTATGTCAGCTGTGATTCCCAATTCCATTGCATAGCAGTATGGGCAATTACCACACTGCATCATCCTCAAATTCCTTATTTTTGGGTTTACTTGTTTCTGTAATAAATTTTTGAAACTCAATCCTTTTCTCCAAACTATTTTGGGCGACATTCCTAATTTTGAAACCAGAATGTTATCATCTTTGAATAGACTCCAATTTTTTACTATTTCTTTGATCTTATTGAAGGCTAAAGAAAAGTGCACATCCAATCCATCAAAAATGGTCTGTAGTGAAAGGCCAGTTGGTCTGAGCAGCACGGATGAGCACTACAGAAGAAAGTTTTTCAGAGGAATGTATAAATTTAAAACATATGTTTTTAAGTAGGGAATACCCTTTAGAATTAATAGAAGAACTAATACATGAAGTTACATACAAAAGGACTAAAGGTTTATATAAACCATTACTAAAGAAATATATAGATATATCTATCAATCTTAGGGAGCAAGAGACTAGCATAAATCAAACAGATCCTTCACAACAACTAGAGCTGCCCAAGTTTAATTTGGCATATATTTTGACTTTTTCTTTAGACTTCAATAAGATCAAAGAAACAATAGTAAAAAATTGGAGTCTATTGAAAGATAACATTCTGGTTTCAAAAGTAGGAATGTCACCCAAAATAGTTTGGAGAAAAGGATTGAGTTTCAAAAATTTATTACAGAAACAAACCCAAAAGTAAGGAATTTGGGGATGATGCAGTGTGGTAATTGCCCATACTGATATGCAATGGAATTGGGAATCATGACTGACATAAATGGTTTTAGATTACACTGTAAGAACAGATTTAATTGTAACTCAAAAGGAGTGGTGTATGTGGCTAAATGCCAAGCCTGTCCCTCATTCTGCATAGGTAAGACAGATAGGAGACTGAGGGACAGGGTGTACAAACACCGTAGAAGCATAACCTAACATAAGGAGGAAAATGCTCTAGCGAGGCATGTATCAGCATACCCTGATCACAGGTTTAAATTCAAAGTGATAGATCAGGTTAACCAAGATATGAGGGGCGGTCCATTTAATTTATTGTTAGAAAACATGGAATTAATATGGCAAATTAGGCTGAATGCCTATGTGGATCCAGGCTTAAATGAAAAATGTTCGATTATGTGCTTATTGAAACTTAAAAGTTTGGACAGATGTAAATGAATTAATATGGTATTTAAAATCAGTATGCAAATATGAGTAAATAATATTTTAGTTTATATCAAACGATAGAGATAGTTGACTAGGTGATCTATTCATTTTTATTTTCTATTCATTTAATTTTAAGCAACTAATATGGTTGCAAGGCATTGATATATAGGAACATTAATAACTGGTTGCTGCTATGATAGTATGAGTGTTTTTAAGATGTAGATTTTAACAGTTTAAACATTTTAGGTATTTATGGCTTTAAAAATCTTTCATTGTTTAACCATGTGACCTAGGGAAGGTTATTTAAATGTGGTTTGAATATTTTTAAATGTTTTTCATCTTTCTGAAGAAGTCCAACAATACTGTTGGATGAAAAGTGCTTTATTCTAATAAATTTGCTTCGTGCTTAGTGCTTAAGAGACTTGGCAGTTCAGCGTTTTTTTTTTGGAGTAGTTGGTGTTTCGATATATGTTGTTTGCGCTATAGTTATAAGATAACATTTACAACAAATCATATAGAGAAAGCACTCAGGTCCAGTGTCATCAAGGAATAATGTGTTCATAATTCCTATTGGGATTATATACCGTAATTAGTACAATAGCAAGGGGATAGGTGCCTATACAGTGGGCAGAGGGGTAGAATTATGATAGACAGGGGAGGGATAGGTGCTTACACAGTGGGACAGAGGGGTAGAAGTTAATTATGATAGACAGGGGAGGGATAGGTGCTTACACATGGGAACAGAGGGGTAGAAGTTAATTATGATAGGGGAGGAGAGGAAAAAGAGGGAGAAGGAGTAGAAGGGAAGCATATAGAGTGGGAAGTGGTCAATATAAGAAAGAGTGGGCTGATAGAGGGGGTGGTTTCAGAAAATATTGGGTAGGGTAGTTTTAGGGAGGATAACTACAGTGGGTAGCTTCAGGGAGGATGCTATAGTGAAAGGACCATTTGTTTGTCAGGTATCTTCGAGTGGCTAGCTTGAATTGTTTGGTATGGTCAAGGGACCTTATTTATTGGGGGAGTTGGTTCCAAGTTGCGGCAGGGTTATAGTTATAGAGTAAACATCCTGTTTTGGTTTTTGGTTTATATATCTGAAGCAGGTCGTGGTCAGAGTTATGTAGTGACCTGGTTGTTGAATATTTGGATATACTAGGTAGAAGGCTAGGACAGTAAGATGGTAGATATAGAATAGAGTGGACAATTTGGACAATTTGTAGTTGATGTAGGAGCAAGTGTGAGAATTCAAGCCAGTCCAATTGTTTAAGGGATAAACAATGGTGATATTTATAGTTTTGGTTTGCAGCGAATCTGGCCACCTTATTACAGGTTGTTTCAAGTTTAGTAATGAGTGTGGTGTTAAGGTTTGTGAATAATTGACAGCTATAAAGAAGGGTGGGAAGAAGAAATGCATGGGCGAGAGTTATTCTGGCTGTGTTGGATAAGTGTCTCTTGTTTCGATAAAGGAGTCCAAGTTTCTGGTGAGTCTTTTTGATCGCATTAGTGACTTGGTGATCAAATTTAAGCTAGTCATCTATTATGACTCCCAGCAGTTTAGTACTGGGTTCAGCAGTATGGTAGTGTTATTGCTTGATAGGATGGAAAAAGTAGTTTTAAGATTGATAAGGTTTTTGGGGAGGAAGAGTGGAAGCTTAGTTTTCTTAGGGTCGAGCATAAGTTTGTTGTCACAAAGCCATGTTTCAATGGTATTGAAGGATGCTTGGGTAGTAGAGTGGAGGTCAGTTGGGTTGTCTGCAATAGTGGCGACAGTAGAATCATCTGCATATTGTAAAAGTGTAGAGTGGGAACAAGAGGTGTAAAGTAGGTTATTGAAAATATTAAAGAGCAGTGGCCCAAGTATGGACCCTGGTGGGGGGGGCTCCCATACGGACCATGGGGGTGGGGACAGTGCAGATTGCCATTTTACAGCTTGCTGGTGGTTTGAGAGATAGCTAGGAAACCATGATATGGTGGGAGGAGAGAATTTTAATTGGGAGAGTTTGTCCAAGAGGAGGGGATGGAAGATAGTGTCAAAGGCTTTGGAGAGGTCAAGGAACAGACATGAGACTAGTTTATTATTGTCACGGGCCAGTGATACAGTATTGATGAAGGAAATTAGTGCAGTTACAGTACTGTGCTTGGGACGGAAACCATGTTGTGTGTGTGTTAGAATGTCCTCTAGTAGAAGGTATTGCATTATCTGCTTGTGAATGCACTTCTCTAGAATCTTAGACATAGGAGACAGTATGGCAGTCGGCCTGAAGTTTGATATATCAGAAGAATTTCCACCTTTGTGTATAGGTAATGTGAAGAATGTCTTCCATATTGCTGGGATATATAATTCTGAGATGGATCGGTTAATCAGGATGGAAACAAGATAGGCTAGGGGTTCAGCTGCAATCTGTTGGAAATAGGAAGGTGGGCTGTCAGCTCAGGGGGAGCATGGTTTGAGTTTAGAGAGCAGGGATTTAATATAGTTAGTTGAGACAGATTTCAGGGAAAAGGAGTTAGAAGGATAGGGGGTGTAGGAATTGTGGAGTTATTAGTGTTTTTCCTAGTGGGAAGAGCATTTATAATGGTAGTTATTGAGTCAATAAAGTGGTTGTTAAAAGTAGTGGCAATTTCTTCTGCAGTTTTATTTGGGCTTTCTTCTGCAGTTTTATTTTGGGCATGGGTTAGGAGGGGAAAGGTTTCCTGGATGTAGTATATGGTTGATAGTGTTCCAGAATTTTGGCGGGACATTTTAGGTTTGTGGGAATTTTCAAAAAATGTACAATTTAAAAAAATAAGGAATTGATTGTATGGAATTAGATTTTAAGGGAGACTGAAGTGCTTAACACAGACTATTTAATGGGCAAATATGACATGCATATGGAAAACTGGCCTTTAAAATTTGCCTATTGATTTGTAATAAACTATTATGTTGACTTAATGTCAGATATAATTAAGTATATACACCTAGTCTTGCTTTTCTAAATATTCCCAAAACAAATGATGAGACAGGGAGATATTTATCCAAAAATATAACATAAACTGTAAATTGTATATCAAAGAGAACTCTTGGGATTATGCTCATCCAATGAACTGCTCGATTTTACCTGCAGAAGACAAAAAAAAAAAAAAAATATATATATATATATATATATATATATATATATATATATATGAAATAGCCACCCTCCCCCCAAAAAAATGAAACCATTATCTTTATTTTGGGTATTATTCTCTTGAAATTTTTACACAGATCATGTATCACTCTAGACAGAATAGAAATTATATACAAAAGGGAGATACTGGGCCAGATTCAGGAAGCCTCCGTGTAAGAGTTATAACTCTTACATGGAGGCTGCAGTGAAACTGTGTGATGTCAGCATGTCATGCATATGCATGAGGTGCATAAGGCATGCTGAATCACACTAGTAACTCTTACACGGTCCGTGTAAGAGAGTAGGGGCGTGTCTGTAGGCTAAGCCCTGCAAGCGGACACGCCCCCGGAAGACTAGAATGGCTGAAAGTAAACAGCCACGAGAGAGGCCATGGAAATGTGCATAAACACACTACACAACACATGCCCCGATAGACCATCACTGTATAAAGTGAAGAGATGTAATAAAATTAAATTAAAACCTTTTTTTTTTAAAACCCCGTAAATGTTTGCTACTGTGTGCGCCTGCATGGTGTGCTACTAGCGCAATCACAGTTAGCAATCAGTGGAAAAGGATATCAGAAGTAAATATGCAAAGTAAGCCAAGAAGTAATAGCTTAGCGGTAGAGTTGCCGGCCTAAGAGTAGGCAGGGTTCGAGCCCCCACAACAACCTTTTTTTTTTTTTGTAAATAAGCACTAAAAAGCCCCCTGACAGTATTGTACACATGTAAATGTATTCCCTTTTGTAAAATGGAATGAAACGGAGCATATATTCTGAAGTAACACAATAACAAAAATAGTCAGAAATGTACTGATAGGTAAGCTGCTGTGAGACGGAGTGCCCGTAGCTGAGTAGTGTTTAAAAAGCTGCAAACTGCGTGCTTGTTGCTAGGCATCGGTTTAACAGAGTGAAATTGTTTGCAACTAGCTGTGCTTAGCTGAACATGTGTGTCACTAGCCAATTAAGGTTTATCCCAGCGCACACCGTTTGCGCGGTGCTCCCACAAGCTAACTGCCAGTGCGCATGCGTTAGCTCCGCGCAAACGAGCACAGACCTGGTTTTAAGTGCTTAAAAGTGCTTTTGGCATGTTTGATTGACAGGTCTCAACTAATTTCTGTCAGGAAAATCAAAAATCAGTTGCCAGATTCGAACCCAGGATACCATGCCCTAGAGTCAAGGTACTAAACCACTAAGCCATGACAGCAATACCTAGAAATGCAGAAATAGCATATATATGGGATAAAATCCAGAATGGAGCATGATAAAGCATTTTCAGTGAAGTAGATACAATTCCAAAACGGCCAATCAGAGAAATGTGCGGGAAAATCGGCATATATAAGCCCCATAGGCGGGAATACACAGCAGAAACGATTGTAGATCAGAGCTGCAGTCAGAATGAGTGGAGTAGGTGAGGGACGTTGCTTTCGAGCACAGCGTTGGGGCGTTGAGGAGTCCAGATACATGGTCTGGCTCCTTGTCCACCATCACGAGGCCCAACTCATGCAGGGCCAGGTCTCATGGGGAGCATATAGGGCAGAGGCATGGGACCAGTTGGCTCGTGATCTGACCAGTGCTACTGGCATTCCACGCACTGGTGAGCAGGTCCGTCACCACCATGCGGACTTGAAACGACGCAAGCAAGACCAGTTGTCCGAATGGATCCAGGAGGCCCGGGATATGCCCAACGCCCCACTACTGAGTAAGTTACATTTTACTTATGTATGTAAGGATTTCAACTAGCTGATACCATGGAGATGTGTAGTCCAATATTACTTCTTTTGTATTACAGCTGCAGGTGTCCGCTCTTCGAATCGCGAGATGCATGCCCGTAGGCTGGTGCGGATGCGCCACCGTGCAGGTTAGTAACCCCACCCAGTACTTGTAAATAAATATTATACTGTAGCATGTATCAGAACACTGCAGTGTATTGATTAAAAGTAATATAATGTGCAAGCAAGATTTGAAAGTCTGCAAGTATGGCTGCAACAAGTTCATCAGTATGCAAGTGTAACTGGAAATATAATTGATAGAATTAAACAGTGCTGTCATACAGATGTCCCACCATTAATTAAATATAGTGTAACCTGCAGTAGTCTCAAGAGTACAGCTTCAGAATCTGAGGTAGTCACATGTGAGATATATCCCTGTTGAAATGCTGAATCATGACAGAAGTGAGGCTGTTGGAAAGTGTTTGAATCACCACTAGTCTAACATGTGAACAAAGCCTAGAAGTAGCAACCTGAACTGTGAATTTGCAGGAAGTGTGAGACTGACAGAAAGGGTCATGTATGAATAAATAAAGTAGTAATAACCCCAGAATATATTAGCCCCAGTGTGTTTCTACAGAACTAAATGCATGTGGGAAGTACAACTTAATATACCAAACTGATTTCAGTGTGTCAGAATCTGGAATGTCTAGCCAAATGCTGTATATGGTGATCACAGTAAACAATTTGCAGATAGAATGAATGATTATCTGACAGACTAAACAGCCATAGTTGTCCCCTGTCCTGTCATCAAAGTGTAGCAGGATGATGTATCTGATCAGATTCAAAATAAGTAGGATAGTGATGTATTTGTAACAGGTGTAGCTTGACAGTCAAATAAAATTTATTTTGAAACATCAGCCTCAACTTAATTGTGTACCTATTATAAATGTAAATCAATGTGTAACATATGAATGTGTCATCACTTTCTATCTCCGCCCAACCCTATAATTCCATATAACAACACCCACTAAATAATGGTATGTGAACATTTCATTAATCATGGACATTTGTCCGTTTAAAAATATATGCATGTCTGTTCGTGCATGTGCCCTGTTCATACCTGCAAATCTGATGGCCTGTTGCCATTAATCAACCCTGCATGTTGTTTGACTGTGTATTTCTGTTCAAATAATGCATGTGATATTGATATGCCCCTTGTTCAATGGTGTTAATATCTGGGTGTTTGTTTGATGGGAATACCAATGCATGCTGTTACAACTAATCTGAATGGAATACAATGCCACTAACCCAAACTAACATAACTACTCACAAACCTAGAACGCTTGGGAAGGCAGGTCCCAGCGGACCCACCTCTCCCACCTCACCTGGTGACTGCACCTGGAACTAGTGCCCAGGTTGACCCCCTCCGGTGGCCCTATGCCACCTTCGGGTGGAAGCGCTGCAGGGGATGGGGCCCGTCCCCGCTCTGCAAGTGTGGCCGGAGGGGTCCGTCCACGCACCCTCCGCGGCGTCCAGTTTGTGGTGCGAAGGGAGATCCAAGACACTGTTCTTGGGCCCCTATGCCAGCTTGAGGCTCGTGTGGCACAGCTAATGGCCCCGGCCGTTGCCGCGCCTACACAGCCCCCAGCACAGCCCCGTCCTGGGCTGTGAAGGAACAGTGGCAACTGCCTATGGGTGGGGATATCAGTTCCACTGTTGCCATCTGTGGGCTCATGCATCTTGGAAATCCCAACCTCCGTCCCGTCCATTGTGTAAGCCCCGCACGTGTGTCATACACCGCCCCTGTATGCGTCTTGTCTGTCTTGTCTGTTAACCTACCCAACCTACCTCCCCAGCTATACCGACTTCCTTCACCTGACATACCACTCTCACCTGAAAAAAAAAAAAAGGGCACTCTGTACCCACAACAAAACTACGCCCATACATAGCTGTCCATGTCGCACACATGTCTGCTTGACATTGAAACAGTTAATTACAATTGGCTCTACAACAACTATTAATGTTGTCCTGACACCTCTCTCAGGGGTGAAAGGTTTCTAATGTCTCACCAAAATACATGGAAATGCACAGCTGTTGCTGCCAAAGACATGGGCATCTATGGGCCTTACCTACATCCCTCCTGCAAATCCCACGCTTGTTTCCCTACTGTCTTACCCTCTTTGTGACCCCTTTTTCACCACTTTCCTGTCACCCCTTTTTCTTTTCTTTCAAAGAAATTAGCGCGGGTGTAAGTGTTAGCGGAGCTCACCGCCAGTGCACATCGTGAGCTCAGCAAACGAGCGCAGACCTGGTTTAAAGTGCTTAAAAGTGCCTTTATGGCACTTTGATTGACAGGTCCTGCACTCAGTTTGAAAGTTTGCTAAGAAAAATAAATTCCCACTGTCAGTCTCGAACCCAGGACCTTGGTAACATTAGTCTGTATGACCTACCACTAAGCCATGCTTGCTTTACAAGAACACACTGCTAAAATAAATATAACATGTAATAGTAGGAATCAGTATAAAGGCAATATAGGAGATGTACTATCTAAAGCATGTCAGGTAGGGTTTTAATGGCCAAATTACTGGATTCCCATACTAGTTCAGTGTGAACAGAAAAGTACAGTTTTGTACCTACCATAAATGTAGATGTTCGAGGATTCCATTGCTGCAGTCCTGACTATTGGGTATAGTCCGCGTCCCAGTCGGCCCGAATACCAGAGTATAAGGCTGACGTCGGTCAGGGCGCATTAGACTGACGTCAGTACGTCAGGGTACTAATGCGCATGACCGACGTCATATCCTCAGTCTTTTCTTGCCCCAGATGTCAGAAGACCCAAAAGACAAGTCCAAAACAACCTGCACCAAAAACATGTATAATATATACAACAATATATGTATATAAAAATATAAGCATGTAAACTCACCTACACAACCACCCCTAAACACAGAGGGAAGGAGGGAGGGTTTGACTGCAGCAATGGAATCCTCGAACATCTACATTTATGGTAGGTACAAAACTGTACTATGTTCTTCGTCTTCCATTGCTGCAGTCCTGACTATTGGGTAGAATCCCAAAGCAGAGGTAAGGGAGGCTGGCAAATTATAAAGTAGTAGGAGCTGACAACATGCCTTGTAAAACAGCTGTGGCAAAACCAGCCCTAGTCTTAGAGTATATAGGAAGGTGATAATGCCTAGAGAAAGTATGCACTGAACTCCAAGTAGCTGCTTCCAGAATATCCTTAGTTGCCACCCCCCTTAGAAATGCTGTTGAAGTGGATGTAGCCCTAGTGGAATGAGGCCTAATCCCAGCTGGTATCTCCTTGCCATGATGGGAATAACAAAATGCAATGCAAAAGCCAATCCACCTAGAAATAGTTTGTTTTGACACAGGCTTGCCCTGTGAACTCAAAGCAAAAGAAACAAGTAACTGCTGAGACTGCCTAAAATCCTTAGTCCTGCTCAAATAATAACGCAATTGCCTGTGTACATCTAAAGTGTGCAATATCTTTTCCCCTTTATTTTGAGGATCTGCAAAAAACGTAGGCAAATGAATAGTTTGGTTTAAAGCCACACTAGAAACCACCTTAGGCATAAAGGAAGGATTAGTACGTAATGATACCCTGTCCTTATGGAAAATCAAAAAAGGCTCTACTGCCATAAGGGCCTGCAACTCAGACACCCTTCTTGCAGAAGTAATAGCCAACAGAAAAGCAGTCTTCCATGACAAATATTTCAATTCAGCAGTAGCTGCAGGCTCAAAAGGTTGTAGAGTAAGTTTTTCCAACACAAAATTGAGATCCCAAGCAGGAGTAGGAGCTCTACGTGGGGTCTTATATTCTTTGCCCCTCTAAGAAACTGTTTGAACAAAGGATGCGAAAACAAAGGTGGGTCACAATCATAGTGAGCTGAAATTGCTGCAGCATGAATCTTTATGGAAGAGAAGGACAATCCTTTGTCCAATAATTCAGTAAGATATTGAAGAGCCACACTCAAATTAGGCTCTGAAATCTCCAAATTCTTTGCTGTACTCCAAAATAAAAATCTCTTCCATTTTTCTGTACACTCTCCTTGTACTAGGCCTTCTAGCTTCCATAATCACATTTAAAACTTGTTGAGGAAGTTGAGACCTGCTGTGTTTCAACACAGAATATGCCAGGCTGTTAGATGAAGAGAGTGAAGCTTGACATTGAGCAGATGACCGTCCTTCTGAGATAACAGATGAGGAATCAGAGGTAAAGGCCATGGAGGCTTCTTTACCAGACTCCGTAGTAGTGGGTACCAGTGTTGCCGAGGCCAATCTGGAGCTATCAAAATCATCCTTGGCCTGTCTTGTCTGACCTTTAATAGCACCTTTGGAAGAAGCGGTAGAGGTGGAAAGGCATACACATGAAGGTATTTCCAACTGAAAGACAGAGCATCCACTTTCCAAGCTGTGTGATGAAACCCCTTTGTGCAATACTTTGGCAGCTGGTGGTTTAGTGGAGAAGCGAACAGATCTATGTCTGGAGTTCCCCATGACACTGTCAGTTTCTGAAATACATGAAGATCCAGTTTCCACTCGTGGGGATCCATGATTTGTCTGCTTAACACATCTGCTAAGGAGTTCTGTGCTCCTGGCAGAAACCTTGCCTGAAGAGTTAGTTGCAAGCTTAGCGCAGTCTCCCATAAAATCATTGCTTGCCTGCATAGAGGATAAGAATGTGTTCCCCCTTGCTTGTTGATGTACCACATGACAGTTGTGTTGTCTGTTAGAATCAACACCTGCCCTGGAAGAAGTAACTCCTTGAAAGCCATTAATGCAAACTGGACTGCTAACATCTCCTTCATGTTGATATGTAGATGCTGTAGTCTGGCAGGCCACTTGTCTTGTATCCACTTTCCATTTAGATGAGCTCCCAAGCAATGTCCGAGGCATCTGTCGTTAGAATCTGACTTGCCTCTGGCCGGGTCACAGAGAGTCCCTTGTTTAGGTGACATTCCTGAGCCCACCACAAAAATTCCTTTTGAATGCAAGGTATTATTTGAATGACAGTGTCCAAATCCTGGCAGTGCTGTGTCCATACATTTTGAGATACCATTGTAGCTTCCTCATATGCAGTTTGGCATTGGGAAGCACCAGAATACAAGATGCCATGAACCCTAATGCTTGAAGGACTGTCCTTGCAGTCAGCACGGACTGATGAGATAGTCGATGGAAGTAAAGTGACAGACTCTTTTGTTTGTCCGGGGTTAAAAGGCCATCTGGGCTGCTGTATTCAGTCTTACACCCAGAAAGCACATGTCTTGAGAGGGTACTAGACTGGACTTTATTTCGTTCACAGAATACCCTAGGCATCTTAGCACTGCTATAACATATTCCAGATGCTGTAGTAGGTCTTCCTTTTCTTGAGCCAGAATCAGGCAGTCGTCCAAGTAAGGATAGATTTGAATTCCTTGAAGCCTGAAGTAAGCTATCACTGGAGCCAGAACCTTTGTGAATACTCTGGGCGCAGTAGATAAGCCAAAGGGCAATGCAGAGAACTGATAATGAGAATTTCCAGCTCGAAACCGCAGATACTTTCTGCAACTTAGCCTTATAGGCACATGAAGGTAAGCTTCCTTGAGATCTAAAGTTACCATCCAGTGATCTTTGCCCAGCAGAGGTAAAAGCTGTTGTAACGTCAACATCTTGAACTTGGGAATGTCCAAAAACGTGTTGAGGAGAGATAAATCCAAAATTGGTCTCCACGTGTTCCCCTTCTTTGGTACAAGGAACAGGCGAGAATAAAATCCTAGGCCCCTCTCTGACACAGGGACTGGCTGAATGGCCCCTATGTGAAGTAACTGTAAAACTTGCTTGTGAGCCTCTTTTCTTTGTAGAGGAGGAACATCTGGCATGCCTTTGAAAGGGGGCATTGTATGGAAATAAAATCTGTAACCGTGGTGAATGATATCCAACACCCATTTGTCTTGAGTAATTAAATCCCAATTTTCTTTGAAAAGAGACAGTCTTCCCCCCAAAGGAGCTGCCAGACGTGAATCTGCTGGCAGCTGAAAAAACAGGTCATTGGGTCTGTTTACGAAAGGACTGACCCCTGCCCTCACCAGAAGTCTGAGCAGGTGAACTCCCTGTTCTAGGCCTAAAAGAACTTTGAGCCCTGCCCCTACCACGTCTAGACCTACCCCTAGACTGAGAAACATAAGCAGGATATGTCCACCCCTTAGCAGGCCAATTTCTACTAAACTTGGGTGGCTGCACCTGCAAAAAATCTTTAACAGTTTGCATAGACTTAGCTTTGTCCTCCATTTTCTTTAAAACAGCTTCCACAGGCGAACCAAACAACACATCAGACTGTAAAGGAGCATCCAAAATCCTTGTCTTAACATGCTCAGCTAAATTCTGATCCTTCAACCAGGCATGCCTGCGAAGAACAGAGCTGGTAGCAGCCACCCTCGAGGAGGCCTGTACAGCATCAAAACCACATTGCAAAGAATGCTTACCCACTTGTTCAGACACATGAACCAAATCCAGCAACTCTTTACACTCAATACCTTCCGCCAAAGCATCCACCTTAGATTTCAATTGTGAAAGAAGGTAATTCTGATATTTTAACATGTGAAACTGACAATTCAAAGCTCTCATGGCTAAAGTGGAAGAAGTATACACTTTCTTTCCCCACCTATCCAAAGCCCTCGCCTCTTTATCAGTGGGGACAGGATTGTTAACCACAGAAGCTTTTACACCCTTAGGCCCCTGAGAAATAGTTTCTGGGTCCGCCCTAGGACTCTTAAACAAATATTTATGAGCTTCGGGCACCCTATAATACCTATCAGGCTTAACAGGAGCAGGAGGCAAAGAGTCAGGGTTCAGGGAAGCCTCTGCAAAAACATCTTCCACCACATTCAACACAGGAGGAATAGCTAAAGGCCTATGCTGGGGTAAAACAAGAACTCCGAAGCCTTTTCCTAGAGTCAGAGTAATCCTGGCCTTCCCATTTAAAGTGCTCCCTCATGGAATGCAAAGTCTCTGAAAATGAGAAATCCTCAGGTGGAGACGCTGTAGGAGTGGAATCATCCACATCAGAATCAGAATAGGTAGGATACTCCTGCAAATCTTCCACAGAAGATTCTGAAGCCTCAGAACACTGTTCAAAACAATCAAACTCCGTTCCACGCTAGGCCTCTTATCAGGCGCGCGGATATAACCCCTAATCATAGTAAGGAAATGTTCTGCCCTCCTAAGCATATGTGTCTTAGGTACAGAACCTGAAATGGTAGGAGAAGCCCCACTGAAGCTGAAGTAGGCCTACCTCTCATAGAAGTTTTGGCAACAGAAGGAGAGGCCCTAACTACCTTGGGAAGAGAGGGAAGAACAGTCACCTGAGAAGCCCCTCAGCCTGGCCTACCTCCTGAGAAGGCACATCCTGTAAGAGTATAGTTTCTGCCTGGGACTCCATGGAAACTCCTGGCAAAACCTCCGCTCCACTGAGCCTTCTAAAGAACCGACGTCCGGGACTGCCGGTTCCTCAACCCTAGGCTTCACTGTTTTATCCTTGCGCTTCTTGAGGAAGCGGGCCGGAGCATCCGACGGCATTTTATAATTGCAACGCTTCCCAAACACTAACCTGGCACAGTCTAACCTCCTCTTAATAGTGCGTTTGTTAAACCTAGCACAAGAGCGGCAACCAACAACGCCGTGCTCAGGCCCTAAACAAGGTATACACAAGGTATGATAATCCCTATGAGGTATCTGTTTCCCACAAGAAATACAGTTATTCACTTTTTCTGACATCCGTAAAATACTGAGGCAAGAAAAACAAAATGTTCCCAACGGGTACTTAGCCAACTCTGTTTCGGTCTGAAACTCCGGTTTCGGAAGTATTTCAGAACGCCAACCTGCACTCGCAAAACTGCTTCTGCATCGGACCATGCGGCAAAAAAGACTGAGGATATGACGTCGGTCATGCGCATTAGTACCCTGACGTACTGACATCAGTCTAATGCGCCCTGACCGACGTCAGCCTTATACTCTGGTATTCGGGCCGACTGGGACGCGGACTATACCCAATAGTCAGGACTGCAGCAATGGAAGACGAAGAACATCAGCCCTGCTACCTGTTAGCTTGTACATAATAATGTAAGGTAATGTACATATGTGAAGGTATGTATATCTACACATACATATATATAAATATATATTAATACATATGAAATATAGTTGTAGGTCTCAGTAGCCATACACACTCACTACAGGAAATAGTGAAGATATATGCAGCAACCAGAATCTGCAACACAGCCTGGCTCCTGTGAGACCTACTAAGCCCTTTAACTGCTTAAAGGTGCCTCCAGCACTTTGATTGATAGGCCCTATACTCAACTCAAAAGCAGAATATGAGCATACTAGTAGGCCCTACCACAAGACCATTGTAACACTAGTCTGTATGACCTACCACTAAGCCATGACTCTCATACAGGAATATAGTGCTAAATAAGTGGAACACATAATAGTATGAATGAAGATAAAGGCAATATAGTATGTCTACTACCCAAAGCATGTCATGCAGACTTTTATAGTCCCAATTACTGGGTTCCCATACTAGTGTAGTGTTACCAGAAACAGCCCTGCTAATTGTTAGCTTGTACCCAATAATGTCAACTAATGTACATATATGAAAGTATGTATATGTACACAGATATATATATATATATATATTTATATAGCAATACATATGACATATAGTTGTAGGTGTCAGTATGCATACACACTCACTATAGGGAACAGGCAAGATAAATGCAGCAACCTGAATCTACAACACAGCATGAAGCATGGTAGATGTACTAACCTTCACACTCACAAAACACTGTCAACAGCATGCCAGCATGGTCCACGCCCTACAATCTGAAAGGGCAACGCCTACCTCACATACCCTTTTATAGCAGTGTCCTGAAATCACAGTGAGACATGCAATCAGTACACACCCAGCTGCATGCAATTAGCAAATGCTGCCTTACAATTGGTGCAGAGGCCATCACATGGACCTATGCAGATACCTACAAAAGCAATGAGTACCCACACTACACTCATGCAATACATTCATTGCACAAAACCGACAGAAAGAGAGAGAGAGAGACAGAGAGAGAACAAAACAGAACAAAACAGAAATAAAGACAGCCAGCAGCAAAACCAGCAGCAGCAGCAGCAGCAAACTTCAAGCAGCACCAGTGACACACCAACAGCTGCCACAAACACAGGTAATGCAAAGTAGCAGGTTAATCCTGTGTATACTGTGACACCTCCAAATGTATCATACTTCACTATCTATAGGTATGTCCATGAGATAGGTTGTGTGTACATAGTCATGAAATATAAACATATGTAATATTGTTGTACATGTGGGCCATAACTAACACTTCCATAGCTTAGAACACAAGGCCAGTTGTGCATATGATGCAGTAGTTCCCAGGGTCAGTAGAGGTTCCTCCTCATTGGTGTGGGACCACTGTGTATGTATGGCACTGTTCAGGTACATATCCTGTAGTATGGACAGGGATTAATATCAGTCTGTCATGTGGTGCTATGTCCTCCAGGGGTGAATGTAGCACACATCCAGGGATACCATTTCGTAACAGTGATGATATGTGTTCTGCAATGATGAGGGTGGCTCTTACCTGGACATGTGAGAGGATAGGGAGGTTACAGTCATCTGGGATAACTAATAACACGTGTGTAGGACAATGGGGGGGGGTACCTGCACCTAAACTGTCTGCAACAATGTTGGCAATATCTGTGCATTTGATGAATGTGAAGCATCTTAACACTGCAGACAACAGATGCCTTCCCGTCATGTGAATCTGCCCTGTGCTGCAGTAGCCTCCTACTATTGTTATACAATATGCGTGTATCTGTAGTCCACTGGACAGGATTAATAAGTGGTGTGCAGTTGTTCTGGGTTAGATAACTGTGTGCACAGTACATGCAGTATGTGGGATGTCTGTGGTACGATATGCAAAGGTGCTGGCGGTGTGTGTTGTGGCTTCCACTGGCCCAGTGGGCTGCATGGATAGCATCACTGTCATAACTACTGAATAACTGTGTAATAACATGCATACATAGCAAGGTAGTGTACTGTGCTTGTGGTGTTGTTCAGATATGTATATCCAGGCTGAGTAATGTGTGTCCACATCACAGGGTTGGATGGCAGCACACATCCAGTATGTATGGATGAACACCCAGAATGTGTCAGACGTGTCACCTGTGCAGAAGTATCTGGCCATTACCTGTGCATCCCCCACAACACACACACATGCAACATATGGCAGATGTACTATAGCAGTATACACATGTTCATAGGTTCATACTAGGCTATCTGCCCGAGGGCATTTACAAGCCTAGCCCATCGTTTTGTGGCTTACGCCACCCCTTTAGTATGGGGAACCATACCCATTATTTTGCTGTGCCTCTGTCGAGCAGTGACACGGAGGTAATCCCTGGGGTATATCTGCGATCTCCCATCCATTGGTCAAGATTTCTCTTGAACAAGGCTAGCGAGGTGCTCTGCCTCACATATACCGTGATTTTGTTCCACAGCATAGGGAGTCTTTGGGTGATGAATCTATCCCTACAGCATGTCCTATTAATAGCCGTGTCGAGGTTTAAGTCTCCCGCCCTTGTGGCTCTGATGGATCTAGGTTTTTTAGGTGAAGCATATTCATCAAATCTGGGTTTGACATGGCCTTGTATGTTGGGCAAAGGTCACCTCTGAGCAAGCGGTAAGCGACTGAATAGAACATACATGGACATGCTGGAGGGGCAAATTCCTGAGAGGCTCCCTTCACTCTGTAATGAGCTCGAACAGTTGAGAATGAACAGTTCATAGGTTCATACTAGGCTATTTGCCCTAGGGCATTGGTAAGCCTAGTAGAATGTGTTTGTCTTTTGCCACCCAATCACATCTTATGCTGCTATGCCCTTGTCCGACTTTAGTATACTTTGCCTCTGTCTAACAGCGACATAGAAGTGATACCTGGGGTACAACTATGAGCTCCATCCACTCATCCAGATTCCTATGGAAGAGAGTCAATGAGGGACTCTGCCTAACCAGTAGTGTGAGCTCATTACAGAGTGAAGGGAGCCTCTCGGTTAGGAATATGCCCCTCCAGCATGTCCATGTATGTCAGTGCTGAGGTCCAGCTCTCCTGAGCATGTGGCTGTATGGGACTCTGATTGCCTGAGGTGCATCACGTTCATTACTGCTAGGTAGGACATGGCTGTATATGGCATGCACAGATTGCCTCTGAACAGGCAGTATGCCACTGAGTCCAGCTGGATTCACTTTACCTGGGCAGCATATGACATCTGTGTGAGCCATTGCATCCCCTTGATGATGTACTGTTGTCCTGTACCAGTTGCTGTAGGTGTCTGGTTAGGTACATCCCAAAAGGTGCATTGTACGCAATTATAGGCCTGATGATGGATGAGTACAGAGGCACAATGACCTCCCCTGCCATACATGTGAATCAGTCATGATTAGCTGGGCTATATAACATGTCTGTCAATCCACGTGGGCCATGTGGTAGACAAATGACAGACCGCTACCATGTTTCTTCCCCAGGTCCCCAACTATGTCTTCTGTACTCAATGGCCTAACACCTATGTTGTACTGTGCCACCAATGTCGAGGCGTGGAAATCTGCATTAAATACTGATACTCCCCCTCCCTTGTTCAAGTGTTGTGGCCGACAAGAATGGTAACAGCTATAACGTGGTAGTACTGGTGTGCTCCTGTGAAACCTGAAACAGGTTCATGTTACTGCACAGATATCGATGTCCAGAATGCTAGGTAGGGTTTTGGGTGCGTGCATCCTTGGGTCTAGACGTCCAGTGTTGAGTAGCATCACTCTTACTTCCTCATCCTTTGTGATACAAATGGATGTGGGTTTGCCTTATGAGCCTTGCCTAATACAGGCACTATGGGTGTAGCAGGAGGCTCCGCCAAATGTCAATAGGACTGTGGTGACAGGTGCAAGCTGTCCCTAGCAAAGCATACCACCCCAAGATGGCAGGCATTGGCACACCTGTGAATGACACCAGTATGTCAGTCAATTGTTGGAAGGGATCATCGTGCCTTGATATTGTGGCATTGTTCTAGGTGAGGGTAGGATGCTACTCAAGGTCAGGGTCAAACTGTCTCGGGCTACGTGCTCAGAGAGCTCTGTAATGTCTCATGTCATGTAGTCCAGGGAGGAATGTGTCAGGCCATTCACAGCAGCATGGACATTGACTGAGTCATACCTGTGCCTGCCTTGAGGTTACCTGACTGTGTTATGTGGCAGTTCATAGTGCCTGACAGGCTGCACACCGTGACCCTCACCTCGTTAAGCCTGGTGAACGTGATGTGAGTGTGCCTGATGATAGAGGCACCTAGTACAGGTGTATGAGGTGTGTTGTTAACTGTTAATGGCTGTGAGTGTTCAGCACATTGGCTTTGTGTGATATGTGTTGCACATGTTCATTTATGTGGTAGTGGTTGCCTGGATGTCTGCTTAGGAGGTCTCTGCTGCATAGGCAGAGCTGTGGTCTGAGCCTACAAGTATGATCATGTGTGATCATGTGTTAGGTCCGCTGTTGTGGTAGGTCTACATGAGACTGGAAGTGTAGTGAGTGATCCCCTTTGCCACGTGACTGGTTATGGCGGTATTGACTAGACAGAGCCTAGCCTCCAGTCTGGTATATGGTTGCATCACTCACATGAGTTTGAATTTGTTGTTAGGAGGAGGGGTTGTCTGTGTACATGCATCTGTTCTAACATTGTCTCTGGAGTACCACACTCACCAGCTGGACTGAGGAGGAACTGACAACTGACCTCTGGACATGCTAGAATACTATTGTGAACTCTGTAATCACTAATGATTGAAAACAAGGTCCAGTGGGGAGTGAGGGTGTACTGACATTACCTACAACTGCTGACTGATATAAAAGCGCCAGTGAGCAAATGCCAGGTAACCTAAGTGCAATGTGTCACAATGAAGTAAATGCAACAATGACAAGCAGTCACTTGCTGTCATGTGTAACATGGAAGTACGTACAGTAAGCAATGCAGATAACAGTAGTGAGTCACAGATGTGTTGCAAAGATGTGTACTATGTGGATGTAGCATACCAGTGAAATAACAAGCTAACAGATAACAAGCATATAAACAAAGGTAGATGCAGGAGGCCTGATGTAGTGTTTGCTACAACAAACAAGGTGTAGCAATGTCAGTAAGATACAGCTCAGATATGCAGGCACTATAAACCTGAAACCAGATGTCCCCAGCTATGAATGGCAGAGTACAGCCTATTGTCACACATGGGTGCAGACCACAAACCTCGTTAATGTTAAATAACTGGCCTGAAGGCCAACTGCCCATACCAGAAGTAATACACTTGTACACTGGGCCCACAATCAGCAGTTCCCAACTTCAATGGATGAAAGATATGTGTCCTGCCACCACAGTGCTTGCCACCAACCTCCCTAATGTAAAACAACTGGTCTGAAGGCCAAGTACTTAGTACAAATGACATAGAATGATAGCTACACTGTAATCAGGTTTTAACCAATCAGTAATAAGTAGAAGTTAACACTACCTGTATAGAATGTGTACCATGTATTGTTGAGATACTATGCTGATAACCTGTTTGTGTACCTTTCCAGATAGACATGGCACCTAAACGGAATCCTGCCTACTCTGCTGCAGAGGATGACGTGATCCACCAGAGCCTGGTGCGTGACTATGCCATCCTGTTCTCACGCACCACCCAGAATCAGCAGGAGAGGTCTGCACTGTGGCAAAACCTTGTTAGCAGGATAAATGATGTTGGCATGCATGATAGGACATATGAGCAGGTGAGACATCACTGCAGTGATTTGATAAGAAATGTCCGCCAGCGTGCTGCAGATATCCGCAGGCAACAGGCAGCCACAGGTGGGGGGGTGGCCACACATCTGCCCCTCACCAGACAGGAGGGGCTACTGCTAAGTGTTGTGGATCCAGCCCCAGAACAACAGCAACCATCATGCATCCTGATGGAGGTTGGATCCACACAGCAGCAAGACAGCGAGCGTGCAGGTAAGATGCCATATTCATTTATTGTTATTACTTTTACATTTGTTGACCCAGATAGTCTAGCTGGATATAAGTTCATTTTCAGTAGAGGCCTGTGGAGAAAAGCTCCACACATAACGTAATAAAGGCAGATAGACAAGTTGTCATTACAGACAGCCAACATAATAGAATTGTACACCAGCCTGTTAATTAAATCAACATACATGTAAGGAAGTCAAACAGTTTAGAGTCATACACAATGTACCGTTGGTTTCAAAGCAATCCTACCTAAAGCATAATGGTTATGCAATAAGGCAAAAGCCATATACATAATAGTTAGGGCTCAGAAGGGTAGAGAAGTAGAAGGAGTATGACAGATACAATGATATGGAAGAGGCAGGAGTCAAGAAGGGAAGTGAGGAAAAGAAGGAAGACAGTCAAGAGGAGGTGGGAGGGATGGGAGAAGTAGGTCAGAGCATAGAAGGACATCAAGGTGAAAGAAACAGGGTAGAAGCTAGTTTCTATGCACAATGAGGGGTTAAAGGTGAAGAGAGGGTAGGGAGAGGGACGTTAGCCTGGACTCCAAGAAGAACAAAGCCAGTGGGTTTGGAAGTACAGTTTGAGTTGACGGTTGAAGAGAGGTAAGGGTGAGATTAGAGTTAACTCCTGGTATGTACATATGACTGTTCTGTACGCTGTTACTTCATGCACGCATAAGGTGTGCATGTGGTATGTATCTGTCATCATGATATATATACAGACATGATGTGCAGCTGATGTGTATAAGGGAACTAGTGTACTACTGTACTGTATCATGTGCAAAATGAATGGCACACATGTGCCCACTGACATTACTCTCTTCACACTTCCAGGTCCCTCCCATGTAGCAATGAGGCAGGCCATACATGCTGGTGAGTCTTTTAAAATTATCTGTAAAACAATTTATAAAACTAGGAAGAGTAGTGTAACTCTGTAGTAGACATGCTGGTGACTGTGTTCACAATAACTGTAATTGACAGGTAGTAAATTGAGTAGTGTAACACGGTACTGATGTGTGTGTTTACTGTGGGTGTGCATGTGTGCAAGTGTGCCTGTGCCCAAGTGTGCATGTGTGTTAGTGTCCATGAGTGCATGTGTCCATTTCTGAATGTGTGCATTAGTATTGAAGTGCATCTCTTTCAAATATGTATTGAGACTGTAATCTGTGTTCCATGTTTTCCTCCCGTAGGTTCTGGTGCTGCTCTGGTGACCTGCAGCAGGGAACCTGAATCTTGTGCCCCAGGTACTGATGATGATGAAATGTCTGTAATGGTGCAGGAAGGTGTGTCTGGGTCCGCCATTGGTCAGCCAATTGACAGTACACAGCTTTCAACCCCGTCAATGCGCACAGTCATCCTGCCGCTACATCCTTTGTCACCATTGTCCCTAGGTGATGGACAGTCAGCAGTGGGCATAGATCAGGGTAATGTGGTACCTGTGGTACATGCATCCTCACAAGGCAGCCATGTGCAGAGGCCTCCAATGGTACCACGCAGACAGTCGCCCATGGGTTCTCGTGGGGCATCCGTGGCCGCACTGCCTCTGGCCGACGTGCCCAAGGAGGTATGTCAACCTCCACTATGTTTAGAACTGTCATGCAGGCACAGGCACGTATGGAAAGGTACACCAGACAGGGTCTGAGGGAGCTGAGAGCATGTCGCATAGCCATGACAGACGGCATGCATGATGTTGCGAATGCTATCCGTAACTTCACAGATGTCGTTGACAGACGCTGTGGGGCATAGAACAGCTGCTCCACAACCAGATGTCCATGGGCCAGGGCGATGGTGTGCGCGGACGTCGACGTGGCCGTATGCCAGCAAGAGCACCAGCTGGCAGTGGCCATGGACGACAACAGGCCCACTCGCGCACCTCAAGTGCCAGCACCAGCCCCAGCAATGCTGGGTCTGTGCTGTCATCCAGACGCCCCAGGAGACCACGTGCACGTGGCTCTGGACAGTCCCAACAGGGAACTGTGTCCAGTCAACACACCCCTGCTTCCGATGACAGTACCCAGTCTGGGTTAGTACTGGATACGGCCCGTAGCACCCCTGCCAGGCACAGGTACCGTGTCCGTGCCCACAGACACTGATCTGGATGACCTGACAGGTGCAGTCTGTGGCTGTCCACAAAACCCTGTACATGGCAGCCATTATGTGGGACTGTGTGCGTGCTTACACACATGCAGAAACCTGGAAACCTAACACCTAGGGCAAACACATACACACACACACTGCACCAACAACTTTCCACCCTGTACTGCTGCCCCTCACAAACACACATACACACACATGTCAATTGGTGTTACCAGTGGCCGGCTTGGGCATACCTAACCCACACCCTGTGCATATGATGACACTGTGCCACCTCCTGCATACTACAACATTGGTGCAGGTAAAGGTAAACACGTTGCTGATGCACAGGGTGACTACATAGATGTGTATAAGTAGTAACATGTTGGTAACTGTTGACTGTTGCAGTATAAATGTGTGTATATCCCAGCAGTCCTGCTGCAGTAACTGTATGAATGTCCTCAATTGTTATCTGCACCCATACTACTTAACAAAGTGTACCAGCTGCACACCATCACATGCTAACATTGACTATGGCAATGCGCATCTTGTGCTGTTATGTAGATTCAGCTACATGTATCTGTTCTGTCACACATGCATCTATACACACCCTGCTACCCACACAGATGCACACACTCACCTGCCATTCCCATTATTTATCACCCTACATGAGTAGCTGTTGATACATGACAGGTACACATTTCAGAAGTGCACTATGTTGTTTACTACTGGCATCCCCTTCTCTACCTGTACTCACAGGGTTCAGGCAACCTCATCAGTTGGAAGATGTAATGTGCATCAGGTACTGTAGTACCCTGATTGCCACAGCAAACATGTTTCCCATACGGAAATGCACACACAGACACATCCCACATCCACACACTTGCCACATTCAGGCTTCAGAACACTATTTAGGTATATTCGGTACATGTGCGTGTTACAGTAGCATGTAACACTATACTGAGTACTGGCAGTTACTTGTCTGTTGTCATGTTGTCTGTATAGAATAAAAGAATTGTTTGATTATCCTACTCCGCTTTGTGGACATTACTTGAAGAAGTGTTACCTTACATGTGTTATCAGTACCACCACCTTCTGTTTTGTAGTTTTGTTTGTATAGGGTGCTATCAACATCACTGCTTGTTAAGGGTAATGACCACCCTGCAGTGCATAGCCCCATGTGGCAAAAGCCACATCCCACCCCATCATTGTGCACACACACTAACCCCACCAACAGTAAAACACATACTTTCCATTTGCAAGATTCAAACCCATACCTAACTGTGCAATGACAGTAGAAACAGACACATTAGCAGAGTGTGCTATTTGCAGTAGTTGGAGAACTCCTTACTAATGCTGTACTTAGAGGGTGCTGACATCATCTGTGTGTAGGAGGAGGGATGTGCACCCTGTAGTGTGTTCTCCCAGTTGGCAAAAGGCAGTTAACCCTCCCAGCATAGTGCACACACATAAACCACACTCATACTAACACATACATTCCCTTTGCAGGATTCAAACCCCTACCTAACTACGTTATGACACTGAAGAAAGACGATTAGCAGAGCGCTATGCAAATTATTTGAGGACTTTACTACAGGTGATATAGTTATACAGTCCTGACATCATCACTGTTTCAAAAGGGGGATCTGCATCCTGTACCATACTGTCACGGTTGCTAATAGGGACATTTCCCACACACACACATCGATGTGTTGGTGGTTTGCATATGTGGGGATCCAGAACTCCAGTGTGATTAGTATATGGTTTGATTGCAACAATGAGGGATATACTCCCAGTGGTGAGCAGTTTGTACTCATGTTTGTAAAGATCAGCTCTACTATATCTGCCCCTCTTGTGGGAAGGTTGGTTACCTGTTCCATAGCCAAAGAATGTCCGATCAATGGGAACCTTAGAGCTTGGGTATTGTGGCTTGTGTAATGTTCACAGTCTATGTTTGGGTAGCTGGCATCACCCAGTATGATGGTGTTTGCAGAGTAATCTAAACTCTCCTGTGTCAGCATGAAGGCTGTGTGGGAGACCTGAGTTTGAGAGGGTGCTGTAAGAGCTCCTCTGTGTCTCTTTCCATGTGGTCCAGGGAGGTACGCCCCAACAGGTAGCTGACTGTGACCCTCGCCCTGCTCTGTCTGGAGGGTGGCACGCCTGTCAACAGCTCATGTCAAGCAAGTGCACACCCCTCATAAATGATGTGGAAACCTTCAAAGGCCCAAGGCCTGTTGAAAATATGGACCAGACTGCAGATACCTGTATAGAGTCATTCTGTGGACACATTCAGGAATGCATGGATCATGAAGCCACATATGAAAGCATGACCCAATTCTCCAAAGTCAGATGTCCTGGGCCGGACACCAGCCATAAACACACTATACAATAGAAGGATGGCGCCACTACATGATACAACAACCTCCCAAAATGTGAAGGTACCACTGATGAGTATTGGATGACAACTACAGGCACCCATATGATTGTCTAAGGCCATCTTTGAGAGAGGATTCCACAAGCCACTGAGGATAATCACAAGGCTGCCTGTAGTTATGTTAGTAACCTGAGTGGTACTACCCAGATATGCTCAGAGGTAATACAATATGTCACACAAAATATAAAACACACAGACATTGCCATCATCCTAGTGGACAGGTTCAATGCTGCCTTCTCTCCCCACCACACCAAAAGGGAACATATGTCTCGCAGCACAGTGCTTCCCCCTCGTGACATCACAGATGCTCAGGTAAGAGATGCCCTTCCCAAAGCAATAAACACTGCATCAATGGGACCAGACAGTGTCCCAGGCTGTGTCCTACATGAACCACAAGAAGAGCTACACCCAGACATAACACCACTGTTCAATCCCAGCCTTAATACACGATATGTGGCCAGAGAGTGGCATACAGCAACAGTGGTCCCTCAACATGCAGGTGGTGCTGTCACGGATCCTGGACACTACTCGCCCCATATGTCTGACTAGCTTTGTCTGCAAAGCTATGGCAAGGATCATCATGAACCTCACATATCTAGATATTGTGGACCTACAGACATGTCACCATACACAGTTTGACTTTGTCAATGGCAAATCCTGCCTATCAAACCTGTTTGCTTTGTTTGAAACAGTCACCAAGGCCACTGTCAAGGGGTAGGAGGTCCACACAGCCTACCTGGACCTTGCATAAGCCTTGGATACAGTACCCCACTTGTGCATTCTAGGAAGCTCACCAGTGTACATAATAACCCCTATGTCACTATGGGTATTGCACAGTGGCTCAAGGGCAGAACACACATGGTAGAATTGCTGGAGCCATGTCAGCCTCCAACCTGGTACAAGTGGTGTCCCACAAGGCACAGCCCTAGGAGCTGTCATGTTCATTATATATTTGTCATAGGTACAGGCCATCATGGAAGTACTGTGGCTCAGCAAGTCGCAGGTGACTGCAGACCAAACACCATAATCAACTCAACAGCTAACACACGCATCCTCCAAATGGGACTCTTGCAAACACACGACTTGTGCCACAGCCATGGCCTCAACGTGAATGACAGAAAGAGTATAGTCATCCCCTTTGTCAAACACTAAGTGACCACAATGTACCACATATGTGTTAATCCAGTAAGTGCAGACCAAGGAATTATGGACCTTGGGGTACGAGGTTGATAGCATTCTACCATTTGACAACAACATGGACAAAGTGGTTAGGTAAGCATGTTATATGGGCCACATCATCATGGGATCCACATGTAGGCCAGGGAGGACATTGTGCCCCTTTACTCATCCCTCATCATGCCCATAATTGACTATGATGAACCTGTCGGCATGCACCTTACCAGACACCTGCAGCAACTGGGGCTACCACATATGTACCTCAACAAGGGATCAAAGTGCTCAAACAGATGCCACATACTGACTGGTTAAAGTAGCAGCAGCTCTACTCAGTGACATACTGCCTCTTCATAGGCAATCTGTGCCTGACATAGAAGGCCAGGTCATACCCTCACGTAATGGCCATGCTGCATCTCAGAATATCCAGATCCCACCAGGATACACGCTGGAAATACTTGAACCTCAGGAGTGATATACATAGGACATGGTGGAGGGGCACATTCACAACTCAGAGGCTCCCTTCATTCCTGATTATTATCCCAATAGAGGTTAGGCAGACTGACTCAGTGACTATCTTCAAGAGCTTATATTAATGACTGGATGTGACATTGTAGGGTTACCCTGGGTATCACTTATGTGTCACTGTGAGAAAGAGGCACAGTATACTAACCTTGGAAAAGGGCATAGCAAGACAGATTCACAATGCATGTTGAAAGGCACGCACATTCTGGCTAGGTGGATACATGCCCTGGGCAGATATCCCTGTACGAACCTATGGACCTATGTCTGTTTTTCACCATTGGCCCTATGTGCTGTGAATCACCAATGTAATCTCAATACTCCGCTAGCATGTGCAAAGGTCAGTTGTCAGTCACCTCTATGGTACAGTTGTGGAATATGTGTGTCATGTAGTAATGTCACAGCTGCCACATGTACACAGTCAACCCTATCCCCTACCCATTGATGTACATCACATGTATGAGATGGAAACACATGGCCAAACTGTAACAACAACATACAAGTCAGTCAGATGCATGGACACATGACTCAGTCATTGTCCATGCCACCACAGCTGATGTGGGATGTCGCCACTGGGATACGTGATAGGGAACATGGAAGGGATCACTGAGCAAGTGACACAGGCTGGTAGACCCCTGACCTTGGTTGGCATCAGACCCTCACCAGGGATTCCGACAAATTAATGAATGCTAATGAATAAGTGTAGCTACAACACCCTAGCTGAATGGTTCTTAGCATGCAGTCACTGCATTGCTATGGAATACTGTCTTACCACTCCCACAACAGGTGAGAACATGCAGCTCCTGTACATTAACAACATGTAGACTTTATGCCCCAGACCAGGTGTGCATCCTCACTACTAGGCTGATAGCATCTACATCTCACACTGTATATACACATCCCACATGCAGCATCTGCACAGAAGACCACGGTCATAATGTTACCCTGTGCAAATACCATGTATTCACATGTGGCAGGCATCACACATGGTAACTATTGAAAGTCACAGGTACATATGTGTATTTGGCACACACATACAGCATGTGTTCATTGCCATAACCGTGTAATCAATGTCATGCATTATTGTGAGGGACAACCCACACACATGGGCATTCTGTGTGTGCACAACACACATGGCATGTCTGTAATCAAAAGCCATACATAATTGTGATATCGTTTAGAAAGGGGTATGTGCATCCTGTAGTGTGTTTTCACAGTTGCCAAAAGGGATATATGAATCATACACACTTACCCCCCTTCACACACACTTGCCACCTGCTGGATTCAAACCCCTACCTAGCTATGTTAAGACACTACAGATGGACGCATTAGCACAGCGAGCTATTCGCATTACTGGGGAATTTCCTTTCCCCTGATATACTTATAGGGTGCTGACATCATCAGAGTTTAGAAAGTGGAATGATCATCCTGTGGTGTGTTTTCCCAGTTGCCAAAAGGGATGTTTCTTTCATACACACTTACACACACACTTACCCCCCTTCACACACACTTGCCACCGGTTGGATTCAAACCCCTACCTAACTATGTTATGACACTAGAGACGGACGCATTAGCACAGCGCGCTATTCGCATTACTGGGGAATTTCCTTTCCCCTGATATACTTATAGGGTGCTGACATCATCAGAGTTTAGAAAGTGGAATGATCATCCTGTGGTGTGTTTTCCCAGTTGCCAAAAGGGATGTTTCTTTCATACACACACACACACTTACCCCCCTTCACACACACTTGCCACTGGTTGGATTCAAACCCCTACCTAACTATGTTATGACACTAGAGACGGACGCATTAGCACAGCGCGCTATTCGCATTACTGGGGAATTTCCTTTCCCCTGATATACTTATAGGGTGCTGACATCATCAGAGTTTAGAAAGTGGAATGATCATCCTGTGGTGTGTTTTCCCAGTTGCCAAAAGGGATGTTTCTTTCATACACACTTACCCCCTTCACACACACTTGCCACCTGCTGGATTCAAACCCCTACCTAACTATGTTATGACACTAGAGACGGACGCATTAGCACAGCGCTATTTGCATTACTGGGGAATTTTCTTTCCCCTGATATACTTATAGGGTGCTGACATCATCAGAGTTTAGAAAGTGGAATGATCATCCTGTGGTGTGTTTTCCCAGTTGCCAAAAGGGATGTTTTTTCATACACACTTACCCCCCCTTCACACACACTTGCCACCTGCTGGATTCAAACCCCTACCTAACTATGTTATGACACTAGAGACGGACGCATTAGCACTGCACGCTATTCGGATTACTGAGAGAATCCTTTTCTCCAATATACTTATAGGGTGCTGACATCATCAGAGTCTAGAAAGTGGAATGATCATCCTGTGGTGTGTTTTCCCAGTTGCCAAAAGGGATGTTTCTTTCATACACACTTACCCCCTTCACACACACTTGCCACCTGCTGGATTCAAACCCCTACCTAACTATGTTATGACACTAGAGACGGACGCATTAGCACGGCGCGCTATTCGGATTACTGAGAGAATCCTTTTCTCCAATATACTTATAGGGTGCTGACATCATCAGAGTCTAGAAAGTGGAATGATCATCCTGTGGTGTGTTTTCCCAGTTGCCAAAAGGGATGTTTCTTTCATACACACTTACCTTCACACACACTTGCCACCTGCTGGATTCAAACCCCTACCTAACTATGTTATGACACTAGAGACGGATGTATTAGCACGGCACGCTATTCGGATTACTGAGAGAATCCTTTTCTCCAATATACTTATAGGGTGCTTACATGATCAGTGTCTAGAAAGGGGGATGAGCATCCTCTGGTGTGTTTTCACATTTGCTAGGGGTAACATTTGGACCAAGTGTGTGAGCATGCCCAGTTCAGCCTTCCCGTGGCATGTTGTGTGAATGATGTCTCATTTATCTAAGTGTGTGAGCATGCCCAGTGTGG
This sequence comes from Protopterus annectens, assembly GCF_019279795.1. Taxonomy (NCBI): domain Eukaryota; kingdom Metazoa; phylum Chordata; order Ceratodontiformes; family Protopteridae; genus Protopterus; species Protopterus annectens. The sequence continues at coordinate 957,487,413 of NC_056744.1, read as the reverse complement.
GCTTTACATATGTTGAACTCTGCAGCCCATCACATTTGTGGATGAGTGTGACCTTCAACAAATACCTGAAGTTTATGGTTGTGTGTTCTGTGCCATGTTGTGTATTTACTGTCCAAATGCTTTTTGTGTGAACAAAACAGGGAGTATACTGTGCCTGCAGGTTTTGCATGGGATACTTTGCACACAATTGTCAACATCCGCTCATACTGACCTAACACTGTAGCACTGTCTAGTGTAGTGTTTCAGTACTTTCACTGTGGTGGTCAGTATCCTGGGCTTTAGTCCTATCACTGCTTTACATTTCCATAGTGTGCACAACAGCCTGGTTAGGGTCCAGTTGTGCACATCTGCACAAAGGCAGTGCCTCTACAGACCCTGTTAATTGCTGCCCCATAAGCTTAACAAGTGTAGTCTGCAAATCTATGGAGAGGATCATAATTGAGCTCATAAACAAAGATATAGGGGACATGCAGACATTGTACCCATCCCATTTTGTCTTGGTCAGGACAGATCATGCCTTTTGTACTGGGTTGACATCTTCAAATTGGTCACTTAGGCCATTGTTGGGGAAAGGCAGTCCATACAGCCTACCTTGGCCTTGCAACACTTTCAACACAATACCCCACTCAGGTATTGTGGAAAACCCTAACAACTGAAATGTAAACCCATATGTCACAAGATGGGTTGCAAACTGGCTTAAGGACGGGACTCACAGGGTTAGAGTTGCTGGCACTATGTTAGACTCCAGGCTGGTCACAGGTGGTGTCACACAGGGCTCAGTCCTTGGCCCCCATTGTTTGTCATGTACTTCCCAGAAGTACAGGCCAACATGGGAGGACTTTGGATGACAATGTTAGCAGATGACTGCACACTGGGCACCATAGTGGACAGTGCATCACACACAGATATCCTTCAGAAGGGACTCACAGTAACTGATAGCTGGTGCCAGGGCCATGGCCTGAAGTCAGAGTGCACAACATGTGTAGACATACCCTTCAGGAAAAGCAAGGTGACCCCAAGCTACCATATAGGTGGCAATCCTCTAAGCACAGAGGAGGTTATCATGGACCTGGGGACCCAGGTTAACAGTCGCCATTCTTCTGAGACTCACATTGCTAAAGTGGCTAGGAAGACCTTCTACATTGCCCACCTGATCAGGCTGGGATTCACATCCAGATCTAGTGGGTCATTGTTCCCCTGTACTCTTCACTTATCAGACCGGTGATCGAGTCAATGCCCTATTCTGGCTGTATCTCACCCAACATCTGCAGCAATTGGAGACACCCTGACTGTCCCCCACCTAAAGGATCAAGGAACCCCAACAGCTGTCATATGCTGCCAGATTGACGACACTCACACTCTATTCACTCACATACCGCCTGCTTAGAGGTGACATGTGCCTGACATGCGAGGCCATGTCCAAACAGAGATTAATGGGCATGCTCCACCTCAGACTCAGAAGATCCACCTGAACCACTAGTGCAGGTGACTCACACCTTAGCAGGGATGTATGTTGGACATGTTGGAGGGATGGAGTTATCACCGGAGACTCCCTATGCTGTGGAATACAATCCTGGTCCATTTGAGGCAGAGCACCTTGCTGGCTGTGTTCAAGAGGTATCTTGACCTAATGCTAGTCGGAGAATGTGTTTGTCCATCAACACATTGTAAGCGTAGTTCGACATGTCATATGTCTTGTTTAGTATACTGTGCCTCTGTCTACCTGTGACATAACATTGATACCCAGGGTAAACCTCCCATCTCCCATCCACTCATTAGGATTCCTGTTGAGGGACTCAACCAGTGTCTCTATGGACAACCTGTACTGGTAGTTTACTCATGTGGGGGAGGCTTCTGTGTTTTGGATAATGCAGTACAGCCTGTCCTATATATGTCAGTGCTGGGGTTCAGGTCCCTCATGTGCATAGCTCCCTGCCATTCAGATTGTACAAGGTGCAGCATGTGCATTGATTCCAGCTTGGACATGGCTTTCTACATCAGGCACAGCTTGCATCTGGGTGGACAGCATGGCAGTGTGTGGAGCTGCACTCTGTTTAATCAGACTACACATTACATGTGTTCCAGCTCTGTCATACTCCTGGTGAGGTACTGTTGTGGACTTTACAGGTGCTGGATGTGTGTGCATGAGGTACACCCCACAGGGGCTGTTGTGGTCATTTCTAATGCTGATGAAAGATAACTGCAGAACCAGAATGACCTCCCTTAGCTAGATGTCAGACAGCATGGACCATACAATCATTAACTGAAAACAGGACCCTCTCCACAAAGGGAAAGTGTCCTGTCTGGTGGACCCCAGCCATAAACAAACTGTATGACAGATGAGGGTTACTAATGCAAGACAGAGCTACATCTCCAAAAGGGAAGACAGCTGTGATCAGCACTAGTAGAAAGCTACATTATCTCATAAAGACATGCAAGGTCAACTTGGGGACATAAATCACCAAAGACAATGAAGGTAACCACACTGCTTTCTTCAGTTATGTCAGACACCTGGTTGTGAACCCTCGGATATGCTCAGAGTTGGTACACAACAACATATATTCCAGTGACCTGACAGATATTGGCAACATTCCGCGGACAGCTTCAGTGCGATTTACCCTCCCTCACCCCCAAAACAAGATAGTTATCACTGCTGTATGTAACCTCACTGTCATCTTGGATGTCCATGTGAGAGCCACACTCAGCAAAGACAAGTACACAGCATCCATGGGACCTGGTGGTATCTCCAGTTGCATGCTATGTGAACTCCAGAAGGGTCTGGACCCATATATACAACTGCTATTTAACCTTAGTCTTGCTACAGGATATGTACCTGAACACTGGCATACGGCAACAGTGGTCCCACTCCACAAGGGGATGCCTCCACAGACCATGGCAACTACCACCACACAGGCTTAACCAGCCTTGTCTGCAAAGATATGGGAGGAGTCATGGAGCTCTTACACAGACACATTACTGACCTACGGACCCTTGTTCCCACCTAGTTCAGCTTTGTACAGGGCAGATCCTGCCTTTTGCACCTTTGCACCCGAAAAGTACCTACCATGAAGATCAGGGTTCTTCAACACATGTCATATGCTTCCAGAATAGAGGAAGTCCAGCTTTGTTCAGTGTCATACCACATACTTACAGGTGACCTATGCCTGACATACAAGACCATGTCCAATCAGGATTTGGTGGACATACTCCACTGCAAGCAATCCAAATCCACCAGAGCCATGAGAGCTGAGTATTTGAACCTCAGCACATACATGTATAGGACATGCTGGAGGGACAGAGTCATAACTCAGAGGCATCTCACACTCTAGCAGAGTATCCCAGGTCATGTTTGACAGAGTCCCTCACTGACTCTCTTCAGGAGACATCTGGACAACTGCATATGAGACAGAGGCACAGACTAGACAGAGACACAGTCATGTTATTCAATTACGTAAGGGGTCATAATGTGTCACTACTAAGTCAGAGGCACAATATTCAGAATCTATTCTGTACACTTATTACCACTATAAGGGGTGGCAATAGCCACATCACTATGGCTAGGCTTATACATGCACTAGGGCAGATAGCCTAGTAGTACACTATGACACTATGAAACACCGTGTATGTGTAGCTATTGTCAATCAAACACTATGATGTGGCTTGGGGGCTTGATATCTCCCTGTATTCCAACATTGTTTTGTCTATTCCTTCTAGCATGTCTAGGGATCAGTTGCTAGTGTCCTCTCCTGCTCAGCTGGTGAACCTGGGAATATTGAGGCACTGTTACAGTTGCCTCATGTACACTGACAACCCTCTCCTTCTGCCATAAAACACACATACATGTGAGAGATGCAACTATATAGCCAAAGTGGAGGCTGAGCTCTCTCAACATAGGACTAGCAAGACCAGAGAGAGGGTGAAGGTAACCACACACACATCTTTAATCCAGTCTCACATGGCACTGTCACAACTTAAGATCATACACATAGACACACAGAGACACTCTCGGAGGCTCTGATCAGAAGTCTACCAGAATGGCGGTGGCCACCACAGCAGACACTCACACAACTGCCTCCACAGGGCACAGCACATGCAACACATTGACCACAGAGTTGGTGTGCCAAACAGTCACAGCCCTTAAGGCCAAACACAATGCCGGACACACTTGTCATAGGTGACTCCATAGTCAGACACACTGATGTCCCACTCACCAGATCAGGTACAGAGGAGGTCACAGTAAGCTGCCTATCGGGCAGTGGAATCCACCACATAATGCAAGCACTCAGGTCACTAAACTGCAAGTACAGGTCTGACACAGTCATAATCCATGCTGGTGTGAACGACCTGAGATGTACCTCCCTGGACTACATGGAAAGAGACATAGAGGATCCCTCTGATTATGTAGGCCAGGCAGGTATGACCCTGACCTTCGGCAGTATCCTACCTTCACCAAGTATGATGCCACATAAACAGAGACAAGATGATCAGCTGTAGTATTTTGCTTAGACTATGGTGTCATTCTAAGAGGGTCCAATGTCTGTCTGCCTGGGATGACATGCTGGACAGGCCACGGTGATTTGCAAGGGACAGCTTGCACCTGTCACCCCTGGGCTTCCGGATTTCAGATGATGTTCTTGCCACCCCATTGTGCCTTTTTTTGCAAGACTCAGATTCTACACCTACCACCCTAGAACACAGTAAAGGAAAGACACTAAGGGTAATGCTGCTCAATGCCCAAGGTCTCAACCTCAAGCTGCACACACTCTATGCCCTTCTCAGTATGTAGCACATTGATGTCTGTGCTGTGCCTGAAACCTGGTTCACAGCTTCTGACAGCAGCCCGCACTATCGGGTGTTACCCCATAACATGCATTCCAGCACCAGCATCCCGACAACACCAAGAAGGATGGTGGGTGTCCATATTCATCAAGGACACCCTCACCTCATGGTTGGTGGCAACACACGATGCATCAGAGACCATCCAGGTGCCAGTGACCGTAGGCAAGACTGCTCTGCAGTTTGTAGCATGTTACATGCCACCCGCTCAAACTCAGGTACCTCACACAGCTATCCTGCAAACACTGAAGGGGATAAATGTATCTCAAAACACCATCCTACTGGGTGATTCCAACTATCCACATATAGACTGGGATCACTAATCATGCCACAACACTCTAACACAAAGGTTCCAAGAGTTCATACACTGAAATGCCATGGAACAACTGGTCCCAATCCCCTCAAGTGGAGGCAACATACTAGAACACATCATCACAAACATGGGGTCACACTGTTCAACACCAGACATATACCCATCATTGGTGAGATCAGATCATGGACTATTCTCAGTGGGAGTCCACATCCCACCCACACCCCAGATGGGAAATGAAACGGTGAAGACCTTCTCAAATGCCGACTTCACATTTCTGAGGACTGGTGTGGTCTCTTTCAAGGCCCCCAGGCCAGCAGACACCATTACCCAAGCCACTGTATCACTTAGAAATGCCTTCTACCAGCACCTCCAGGACTGCATGGTTCAGGCAATCCCAAATAATAATGACTCTTTGTACCACAGGCAAGCATCCAGTCTGGTGGACCCTAGCCATAAACAAGCTGTACAACACAAGGAAGGAGCTACTACAAGATAGAGCGTAATCCGTAGGGGGAAGGCACCCCTGCTCATTGTGAGTAAAACACTGGGTTCCCCCATACAATCATCCGAGGCATGTTTTGAGAGTAAACCCACTCAGGACTCCAGGGACAATCATGAGGCCTTTTTACCTATAGTTTGAAACCTGGGAGGAAACTCCCAGATATGCTCAGACTTAGTTCAGAATAATGTTGATATCACTGCACCTACAGACATTGGCAACATACTGACTGACAGGTTCAGTGCAGATTTCTCCCTCCCCAACTGGGGGTATGTACACCAGAGGATTGTAGCCCCCAAACATCTCCACTGCTGGGGTGGGAACTGCTCAATCCAAGGCAGAAAACACTTTATCCATGGGACCAGATGGTGTCCCCAGTTGTGTGCTCCATGAACTCAATGAGTAATTACACCCGCAGTTAGGGCAGCTGTTTAATCTTAGCCTCACCTCAGGATATGTTCCCAAGGAGTGGCATACAGCAATGGTGGACCCACTTCACAAAGGAGGTGCCTCCACCAACCCCAGAAACTACCATCCCATCAGCTTGACAAGCCTGTTCTGCTAAGCTATGGAGAGGATCATAATGGGAATTCTAAATGAAGACATAGGGGACTTGCAGACATTGGATCCAATCCAGTTTGGCTTTGTCAAGGGCAGATCATGCCTTTTAAACTTGGTTGACTTTTTCAAAACACTCACCCAGGCCATTGACGTGGGCAAGGCAGTCCACACAGCCTACCTTGACCTGGCAAAGGCTTTCACACAATACCCCACTCAGGTATCATTGAAAACATCACCAGCTTAATTGTGAACCCATACATCACAGCATGGGTTGCAAATTGGCTAAGTGACGGAACACACAGGGTCAAAGTTGCTGGTGCCAGTTCACACTCCAGAGCTGTCACAAGTGGTGTCCCACAGGGCTCAGTCCTGGGCCCACATTTGTTCAGTATCTACTTTTCAGAAGTACGAGCAAACACAGGAGGATTATGGCTGACAAAGTTTGAAGATGACTGCAAACTGGGAAGCATAGCTGGAAACCCATCTGACACAGACATCCTTCAGAAGGGTCTCATAGACACAGATAACTGGTGCCACGGCCATGGCCTTACATTAAACACTAAACAATGCATAGCCATACCCTTCAGGAAGAACAAGGTTACCACTACTTCCCATCTAGGTGGCAATCCTCTAAGCACAACGTAGGTTATCAGGGACCTGGGCACCCAGGTTGACAGTGACCTTTGCTTGACACTCACATTGCCAGGGTAGTTTGGAAGGCCTTCTACATTGGCCACCTCATCATGCAGTGATTCACATCTAGATCAAGGGAGGTCATCGTTCCCTGTACTCATCACACCAATGATTGCATACACTGCCCCATTCAGATTGGATGGGCCCACAAATTCCTCTACAGGAGGTGAAAGGGTCTCAAACATATTTCTTATGCTGCCCGACTGAAGGAATTCCAGCTGTATTCAGTCACTTACTGACTGCTCAGAGGTGATCTGTGCCTGACATACAAGGCTATGTCCAACCCAGACTTTATGAACATGCTTCACCTCAAGACCTCTACATCCATCAGAACTACAAGGGCAGGAGACCTAAACCTCAACACAGATATTAATAGGATGTGCTGGAGGGACAGATTCATCACCCAGAGAGTCCATATGCTGTGGAACAACATCCTGGTACATGTGGGGCTGAGCACCTCACTGGCTTTGTTCAAGTGAGATCTTGACCAATGGATGGGAGATTACAGGTATACCCCAGGGATAACCTCAGTATCACTGCTTGACAGAGGCACAGCAAAATAATGGGCATATCCATCAACTTGCAGGTGGCAGACGCCACAAAACTCTGGCCTAGGCTTATTAATGCCCTAGGGCAGATAGCCTAGTATGAACCTATGGACATAGGCCTGGGGCAGTTCCTGCTATTAGGACAGTGGTCTGCAGCAGGCTATATAGTAGTAGTCGGTTTTAGCCATTGTTTTTGACCATGGCTATTCCATGTTGCTTCTTGTTGTGGTACAAACATGGGTGTGTGGTTATCCATGCTATTTATTGCTAGACACCCTCATTTTGTATCTTGTTCCATGTTTTTGCACATGTACATCACTGTATGACGTGCAGCTGTTTCCACAGGGTCATATGCGTGGATATGGATGTTAGTTGGGGTCCTCAGGTGTGCATATTGTACATGATATTACATTACTTAACACATGGCATTCATGCCTCAGGTGGTGCTGCAGGGCCACCTCTGTCGGATACACATACTACACTCCCTGTACATTTGGAAGCAGGTTGTGTCATGTTAGGCATCCCTGTTACTGTATGAGTGAGTCAGAGCGGGTATCAGTCCCAGTGTTCCTACTGACCAAGCGCATGTGCTATGCGTTGCCTCTTTGCCAAGGCCAGGGCATACTGGGCACGCCTCCTTCTGCCTACTGGGACAAGGTCAGGTTGTTCCTCCTCCGAGTCACCCCTGCCTGTGGTGGCCTTGGCAATGGTGGGGATGTTTGGCCCAGCCCTGTGCTGGTCCTGCTGCAGCTGTTTCCGCAGGATCATATTATGTAGCATAGCACATATCATGATCATTTGGGTACATGTAGTTGGTGTGTACTGCAAAGCTCCACCAGATGTGTCCAGACACCGGAACCGTGACTTGAGCAGCCCAAACACACGCCTATGATATTACGTGTATGTGCGTGTGCCTCATTATGGCGCTTCTGTTCAGGTGTGTGTACATTTCTGATGGGTGACATCACCCACGGCGCAAGTGCATAACCTGCATCCCCACTAGGTGTCCGTGTGGGAAGTCCCCATTGGCAAATGATTGGTACAGCTGCGCCAGATGCCAGATGTGGGAATCGTGGTAGCTCCCAGGGCAGCCAGCACACACATTCATTATTATGCCCTGGGCATCACACACGACCTGGCAGTTGATGGAGGGGTATCCCTTGCGGTTAATGTAGACTCTACCCGCCACCGGCTGGTGCTTTGATGCGTATGTGCATGCAGTCTATTGCACCCAGCACCTCAGGGTATCCCGCTATTTGCTGGAAGAGACGATATTGCTGGCCACAACTTCACGGTCATTAGGGACATATATATGATCACTGACATGTGGTGACATGGCATCCAGGAACTGGTGCAGTACCCTGGAGGCTGATGCCTGTGATATCCCCATCATATCACCAGTTGGTCTCTGGAAGGTACCTGTTGCTAGTATTCTTAGGCCAACACATACCTTGGTTTCCACTGGGATGGGTTCCCTCTGTTGGTTCTGTGTGTGAGGTGTGGCCTGCACAGCTCAACAATCTGCTGCAGGAGCTCTCTGTCCACTCTATAGCGCCCTACTATCTCCAGCTCATGTAACCCATGGTAGGTGACCCTGGGCCTGTATACTCTTCTCCTTCTCCTCACTCTGGGTTGTCTGTCAGCATCTGCATTGTCACCACCCTCAGCAATTCGCCTATGCCTGATTATAATAGCCACGGCAGCCCCTAGCATTTCTGCTCTGAGTTCAGCTTTATTTCAGTTTTCAATTCTGATAGCTTAGCTTCTGGCAGTATCTCTTGTGAGAAACAGCCTTCACTGCTCTTTGTTGTGTTTTAAGTGCTGGGCTGGGCTTCTAGTCTGCCTGTGTAATTGCCTGCTTGTAATTGTTTCCACCAATTAACTCCAGCAGTATTCCCTGGCAGTTTCCTGTATTTTGGTTGTTGCCTGTTTCCTCCCTGTTTCCTGAGGGGGAGCAATGAGCACACCAGCTTACACACAGCCACAGTCACTTAAACGCTGCGTACACATCCCTACACGGTGTTACACGCTACAAGACACATCCTTACACGGTGTTAGCTAGGCTGATTCATGCTAAAACGCCACAGACACTGCCTTACACACGCACGCCACAAGAAACCGTTGTAAACAGTTTGCAACACGCCCCACATGTTGAACCTGGCTTACACGCTACACACGCCAAGACATGCACGTATATCAAGAAACTTGGAGTGTAGGGATAGCGATACCCTCAATTTCTTGACTTTCCTAGTGTTCTGTTGGGACACACCTCCCCTGATGTCTGTCTGTCATCTGTTACCTTACATTGCCCTCCAATCTGGGACATTTCTTTCTATCCTTCCTCCGTGATGTCACCTACCTCTTACTCTGTTCCTCCCCCTTCTCTAACTCTTACACTACTCAGAAAGTGCTCATTACCTATGTGGCAGTGTGATTCAGTATTGTAACCCTCATTTACATAGGATTGCCTAGTAATGCTTAGTTACATATCTTACACGGAGCTTCCCCCCCTTGACAACCACTAAACGGAGGCCATATTGTTTTTAGTCTGCAAGTCCCTCCATTGACATTCCATGTAATACATAAATCCCACAATTGTGGGCTTATAAGCTTCGGTTTTCAGTTTTAGGTAGCGCACCCGCTTATGCTGGTGCGCTGCAGTTAAACACAAAAATCCCGTGAAAAAAAAAAAAGTTAAATAACTTATTTTTGCAACACTTTTTCATGCCAATGGCCACATATTTGGCCATTGGCATGCTTAATGACACATATGCACCCTTTATTTGGAGCTGACATAGTCTGTTTTGATTTTGCAGAAATGTACTCAGTTGTCAGCTGAGTACATTTCTCAGTTAACACGTCCGTTACACGGACTGGTTTCTGCTTCGTGGATCGCTCAAATACCTCATTTGCATATCTTGGAGCTGCAAATGAGGTATTGAGCATTTCCACGCCCAGTCCGTGTAAGAGACGTGTTAGCTGTCTCTTACATGGAGGTTTGGGCTGTACCTGAATCGGGAGGCTTACACGGAGGCTTACACTACTCTTGAACTCCGTGTAAGCCTTCCTGAATCTGGCCCACTGTTTGTTGGAGGTATGAATCCATAATCAACAGCAGAATGTCAGCACATGGTTTATGACTGCAAAGTTTTACAATCTTTTTGGCAGAAAAATTAAAACTGGAGTTCACAAAGAATCCCAGCATGGGTTGTAAGAGATGCATTCAAAAAGCTGTTTCCTCGATTGCAAAAAATGCAATTCACAGAAATGTTAGCTGCAATGAGGAAAGATCTCTTTATTATCTAATTAACATGTCGCTGAATCGCTGGTAAATACCGCTAGGGCTAAACAGCACTTTCATGTGCTAAGCATTGCTGGTGGCAAATGCTTTGTATTGGCACAAGCATGCCCCCTCATTCACTCTCCAAAACACATGCACATATTCAACTTTCTCACTCTCACTCACTGACACACTTCTTACCTGTCTCAGAGTTGAATGACTGGCCCAGGTGTATCCTCTAATTTCATTTTTTCCATGTTCCCTTGTAAAGGATGGATGGTGCAGTCAGTCAAAGCCAGAAAGTAGTTTCAATCATCGTATAGTTCAGAAACTGCACAAAGATCACTCACCTGTTGCTCTATGAAGTTTTTAAGTGCCTTGGATTAATAGTAAAACAACATCTCCCTGATGTAGTCTTTTCTTCCCAGCTTTGTCCTAGAGTCTCCAGCATGGCTTTTTAATCAGACACATCCCCCATCTTGGTAACTGTTCCTGGGTATTCCCCTGCTCTGTTCCTCATATATAATGGACAATTACAGTCATTAATGCCAGAAGAGATTCCTGCTTCTTATAGTTTACAAGGGACATCCTAAAATAAGCCCTATCCATTAGCACAGTAGACCAAAGCTCTAAACTGCTAAGGCATTTTCTGTGCCAGAGGGACAGGAGTTTGAAATACCACTCCCCTTTTTTGTTATAACCTTGTTTCACTGACATTAGGTACACTGTAAAGTATCCCTCATGCCTAATTGTAGCACAGACTAAGATTTTGAGTTAAGTTTTGTGTGCCAAAGGTACAGGGTTCAGAGCTTTCTCCCAACATGTCTAGTGCCCCCCACCCATATGTCTTTTGTGCTTCAGAAATGAAAGTTATGTACTCATCACATGGATAGATTGGTGTTGTCTCCATCTTTCCTCAACAGATGGGTCTTTATCAGGGTAGGATCCATCTTTGGCCACTTTCCAGCTTTGAACCCAATTTTCTGACTCCTCCCCTTAATCATAATCTGCTTGCGACAAGCAAGTTACCTCAGATTGAGTTTGCCTGCAGTACTAAGAAAAATAGAGTACCCTCAAAAATAATGAAAGACGTAAGAAAACATTCATGTAACAGAGCAGAGAGAGAGAAACCAGCTGTTATGCATATGCTTGAAACATACCCTACGGTAACCAAGGTTGGTTCAGCCAGAGTAACCCAGGAGTGAATAAAAAGGAATCAGGGACATACCATGGATGGGTGAAGGAGGGTGGGAATTTGAATGATGGCAGAAGCAGGCAACACAGATCTACTGTTATGTTGAGTACATAACCTTTGTATATAATGTTGCCTCTTCCATCCATTCTTCAATGGATGGGAAAGAGTCCCACAATACTGTTACACTTGGGAAGTCTCATGGAATGATATTCTGAAGCACAACCAACCCAAAAGATGCTCTTGATTTCAATTATATGTCCTGTTTGTAGTAAGAAATTAATGTATGGACCTTGGACCAAGTAGTCGCAGCACATATGTAATGAAATGATACTTTGGAAAAGAAGGCTATAGAAGAGGCTACCGACCTAGTTGAATGGGCCTTTGGTGGTCTTGATAACGACAAAGCTCTTTCTTTGTACACATGAGAAATACAAATCAGAAAGCTTACAGGAAAGTGTTACCTTGGATACTCCCTTTCCCATCTTGACAGAAGAGGAAGGGACAAATAGCCGGTCAGTCTTTCTAATACTAGAGGAACACACAAATAACTGGTCAGTCTTTCTAATACTGAGTATGATGTAAACAAACACAGCTGATGCTGCACATTCAACAACTGTAGCTTGTATTCACCCTTATTTGAAAAATTTGGAAAGAACACTGAGAGTGATTAATTGGTTGACTGATGAATCAAAAGCCACTTTAGGGAGAAAAGATGGAGTAGTTCTCAGGGAAACCCTGTCTTTGTGAAAAATCAGGTAAGGAGGTTTAGAAGATAAGGCATGGAGCTCATAAATCCTCCTGGCAGAGGTGATGGCCCCTAAGTAAAGAGTTTTAAATGACAAACACTTAAGACCAGCTTTGGCCATTGGCTCAAAAGGAGGACCTGTTAAGTTTTGCAACAGAATGGTAATATCCCCAAAAGGTACAGAGTCCCTGAGTGGAGGGCTAAGGAAAAATGTTAAGCTGAGAAAAGTTTAGACAGTCTGAGGGATACAAAAGAAATACGATGTCCAATATGAAAAGATGTATAGCAGCAAATTGTTCCTTAACAAGTCAAGTAACTGGCTCTGTTTTGAAACAGAGATGCACTAAAGTCCAGTATGGCTTAAACAGGGGTTGAAAAGGATCCAGGTTATTACTGGAGGTCCAATTAGAGAATCTTTTCCATTTACTTTTGTAGATCTTTCTTGAGGAGAGCTACTGACAGGAGGTGAAAATGTGAATGACTGGGAATGAAAGTATGAACTGTCTAACCATCACTGGAACTGAACAAAACATGCAATTACTTTGAGGGAATGAATGTCCAGATGAGGTGACTCTGACAGGTGGGATAGCAAGTCTGGAGCTGAGCCCAGCATCCAGAAAGGGTGTAGCAGATGACACTAGAAGAAGGGAAACTGCACTTGACAAGGCCAATAGGAGGTTATAAGGATCTTCCTCGCCAAAGCTTTTTGTAGGAATATGGGTAACAGAGGGGGTAGGAGGAAAGGTGTAAAGGAGTCTGGAGGATCAAATGTGGACTAGAGTGTCTCATGGTAACTCCCCTTCCCAGGGGATCACAGCAAAATACTTGCTGCCTTTGGTGTTGTGGGAGATGCAAAGAGGTTGCAGACAGACAGGCCCCAATGGCTGAATATGCACTCTGCCACTACTGGGTTCAGGAACCACTTGTGAGGAAGGATGACATACCTGCTCAACCTGTCCACTAGAACACTTGACCTCCCCAGAATGTGCTTTACTATCAGAAAGTGGCTTGAAGACATCGGCCATGGCCTTACCTTCATGACCTCATGGCCTTACCTTCATGACCTCTGTGCTGCAAACCACTGACATGCTGTCTGTCTGTATAGATATCACACCTAATGGGAAATGGTCTTGGAATGCCTACGACACTAGGAGGACTGCTGTCATCTCCAAGATGTTGATGCATACCTCTCAACCTCTTCGGAAAATAAATCTGGACAAAGCCAAAAATAATGGGGGGGGGGGGGCAAGCCCCAAAGAACAGGGACATATTTTAAATATTGTTCTTATAAACTTAGAAAGTTGCTAGAACAGGTTTTGTGTTAGCATGCATTTTCTGAAGGAGTTGAGGGGTACTGCGGATGGCACATTGGGAAGTCATTTTGTAGGTATGACGGGGGAGAAAGGGAAAGATAGCCTCTGATTATTATCCACTGCAACTATATCTATCTTGACTGATGGATGTCCAGGTTGTTGAGGGCAGGGATAAGTGCCTCCAACTGCTTCCAGATAGCACTTGTTGGGCAAAGAAAGACCTCTAAAAACCCTAATTCTATGGACTACATGTCCTCCAAGGGTGATGTCCACCATTAGGGTTTCTCCCTCTGCTATTGGGGACTATCTCCAGAAGTAAAATTGTACAAACCCTTGCAACTTGCAGAATCAAACTTATTTTCCACTTGATTCTTTATGAAGATTGCTTGGGAGGTAGAAAACTCAATCCCTATTGCAGAATGGATCTTGCTGTCTACTTCAGGTCTGGAAAATGTTTCTCTGACTTTTGGACTGAACAGTGTTGATCCATAATAATGGGAGTAACAAAAGACATGTTAAAATGCACCACAAAACCACAAAGCCACTTCCAGGCATGTCTCCTAATGGCGATGCTGGTGCTTGCTTCTCTAGGAACACCTGCTGGATTGTAAATAACGTATATAGAGACAAAGGATAAGGACTGGAAGCTAGTCAACAGATTTCCTTTCCTGTGCAGAGACTAAGGAGTATGATTTGGACAACTCCTTAGTCACATCTCTCTGAAAAGGGTCTATATTACATTTTCAAATGTTTCAAACATCAAACGCCATATGGTCGACACCATATGAGTGATGTCTGAAATTTCGAAAATATAAAAAAAAAAATAAAAAACTATACTTACCTAAACGAAATTTAGCTATTTTCAAAAGTTTCAAACATCGAACACCATATGGTCAACACCATATGAGTGATGTTTGAAATTTCAAAATATAATTAAAAAAATAAAAAACTATACTTACATAACACTGTAAACAGGGGGGCAAGCCCCTCTGCACCCCCCATACCCCCGCTAATTAAATATTCCTACTCCGAGATTGCACTGCATTGAAGTAAAGGGAAAATATTCCCTATGGCGATTTCCGTGTAACTCGTGCGATGTTTCGACCAATCGGGTTCACTCAATACGTGTTTGCAGTTTACAATTTTTGATCACACGATATGAACCCCTCTGAAAACACATGACATGTGCCAAGAAATTCGGCCCAAGTACAACAAAGGTCACTGGAAAGGCTCACCCAGACTCTGCTACAGTTTGCTATGAGAGAAAGGTTAGTTTGATTTTTTTTGTTGTATTACTTTATTGCATTTTTCTGTTTTGTATACTGTGATTTGTTTTCTTTACACTGTGTTTTACATGTATTGCATATTAAAACTTGAAAAGAGACCACAGCTCTGTCTCTTGTGAGTCAGGCAGAAATTATTCCCACCCTCTCACCCGGTTACTGCTGTGTTCTTAAACACCAGTGTCTTTCTAGCTGCCTGCCCCTTATGTTAATTTGACCATATATCTCATTTCCTCTCTGCTTTTACAGGCTGGTGTGAGTAAGCACAAAATTATCATTTTGTGAAATCACTCCCCTTCAGCTATTTAAATGTATTGGCCATCCTACTGTATTCCATAGTACCAGAATACAAAAGTGACCACCCCCCTTTCAATCTATCTTGCTGTTTTAAAAATAGTGACTCTCTACTAAAACAACTTTTTAGACAGATAAACTTGTTACCTGCTTTTACATCTAACTCCACGAGTGCACACTCCAGTGTTTTAGGATAAACCATTTTTTATCTTACCTTTAAGCATCTATTGCAAGACCACCAGTTATTAAAGAGCCCATATTCTGCCTCTCAGTAGTCAACTTGGGATTAGTGCTTCTGTTTTCTCCTGGTGAGAGAAAGAGTGCAGTTACATTACTTACTGGAGACTGATGATCACCAAAAAGCTTAATAACTGCTTTATAGGTGACAGCTTGGAAGCTGTGCTTATATTCTGGTTCTGACTCAGGTGAGAGTAGGAGCAGAGTACATTGATTCCTGACTCCTACTGGTTGGAGAGTGAGTGTCTGTGCTTAACGTACCTGATTGGTCTGGTTGCTATTCAAGGCATCTACCAGAAAAAGGCTATAAGCCTGCAGACCCTTGCATCATCTGGGACAAGACTGTGGATCACACAACAGGCTGCATGCTTCTCTTCTTGGGATTGGTGCTAACATTTTGCTTCTGGTGAGAAAAGAAGCAAAGGAGTATTGTATCCCAACAGAGTGAAGCTGTGCTGAGATCAGCATTAGTAGTAGCCAGGCAGTAGCCATTCGTGCGACTCCCCTCTTTATCATTCTTGACAAGCTAATTCTTTATTTTTCCTTAAGTACTGTTTGATTTCTTTCTAACTTCAGAATATCTGTCTAAATACTTCATCCTTAAATTTTCAGGGTCTACGTATTAGTTTCCCCTCAAGTGTTTGGTACAGACTCAGACACCTCGAAAGTGACATTTTTCCTGTAAAAGGAATATAAAAGGAAACAGCTCCAGTACTAGTAATAATGACCATCCCTTCTGGCATGTCTAAAGGTCAGTTCCCTGTGCTTTCTCCTATTAACCTGGTGAACTTGGGCATTCTGAGGCAGTGTAGCAACTGCCTCATGTACACAGACAACCCTCTCCTCTTACCTCCCAACACTCAGACTTGTGAGAGATGCATTTATATATCCAAATTGGAAGCCATGCTCTCTCGAACCAAGACCAGAATAGCTGGTCAAGAGGAGAAGACCAACACCTGCACCACAACACATGCAACACACAGCCCTCCAGAACACCCACCATCGCAACTCTCACATAAAAACTCAAACCACACACCCACCTTTGTGGAGGCTTTCAATAGAAATCTACCCAAAGAGCAGAGACCTCCAAAGCAGAAGCGCACTTGACCACCATAACACAGCAGAAACGAGAAGACACATAGCTCACCTACACCGTGTGCCCCTCAACCTAAGCCCCTAAGGCAAAACAACTTGCCCAATACACTAATCATAGGTGACTTGATAGTGAGGCACACTGATGTCACACTCACTAGGTTGAATAAGGAGAAGGTAACAGTCAGCTTTCAGGTGCCAAAATCCGACAACACATGCACTAAGGTCACTCCACAACAAGTACAAGTATGACTCTGTCACTGTCCATGTGGGTGCGAATGACCTGGGATGCACCTCCCTAGACGACATGAAAAGAGACAGAGGAGCTCTCAGATTATGTGGCACAGGCAGGTATACCCCTAGACCTGAGCAGCATCCTACCATCGCCCAGAATGATACTGCAACACAAGCAGAACATGATTGACTTCAACAACTGTCTACATTTCTGGTGTCATTCTAAGGGGATCCAGTGTCTGTCTGCTTGGAATAACATGACTGACAGACCTTGATGCTTTACCAGAGATGGCCTGAATCTGTCACCCCTGGGTTTCTGGATACTGGCTAAGTTCTCTTGCCACCTCCATAGTGTGTTTTTTAGGTGATGTTCCAAAGACCAAATTACCACCATAACAGCTATAAATAAATGCAATCTGAGGGTCAAGCTGCTCAATTGTAGAAGCCTAAATCTCAAGATGCACTTGCTCGAAGCACTCCTCAAAATGGAGAACATCAACATTTGTGCTGTAATGGAGATCTGCTTTAACAGCAGAAAGCACCCCTGCACTACCAGGCTATAACTCATGCCATCAGAACATGGAACGAAGCTCCAAAGGTGGTGCTGTCTCCCTATTCATAAATATATGCACACCTCCAGACTAGTAGCCCAGCATAACACATCTGAGATACTTCAGGTACAACTAACATTGGGTAAGATGGCAATTCAGGTCATAGCCTGCTATAGGTCCCCAACCATGTCCCAAGACTCTCACTCCACATTCCTAAGCACCCTGAAAACTATTAGGGTCCAACCCAACACTCTCATACTAGCTGGCTTCAACTACCCCTCCATCAACTGGTAAAACTACTCATGCACCAATACACTGTCCCAGCACTTACTGGAATTCATCAATTCCAAAGCCCTGGACCAGAACATTCTTACTCCCACTAGAGGAAGCAACATCCTTGACCTGGTTATTACTAACATGGGCAACTGTTGCTCTAGACCAATAATCAGTTCCTCCCAGGTTAGCTCTGACCACAAACTAATCACCATGGAAATCCACATCTCACCCACACCTCCTGGAAAGGTAACCACCATGAAAAACTTCTCCAAAGCTGACTTTGGGGTCCTAAAAACAGAGGTGGCTAACTTCACAACAAGCATGTCAGTGGAAAATAGATGCATGACTGCCGAATCATGCAACAATGCACTGTACGAACACATACATAAATGCATGGAACCACCATTCCCAACAGAACTAAGATGCTCTCCTCCAAAAAAAGGAAGCCAATATGGTGGTACCCTGCCATTAATAAACTCTACAACCAAAGAAAGAAACTGTTGCAGAAAAAGGTGAAGGCCCAAGACTGGAATAAACTCCCTTATTAGCCTCAACAAAAAGTTGAGATCCCTCATCAAAACCTCTAAAGCCAGCTATGCAGGCAGAATTGCGGCAGAGACTAAAAACAACCACAAAGGCTTCTATAATTATATCAAGCATCTCCACGGCAACACCCAGGTTTGCTCTGAGATAATGCACAATTGTACCTCCTGTACTGAGCCAACAGATATTGCCAACATACTGGCTGACAGATTCAGTGCCAACTTTACCCGTCTCTCCCCCGTGAAATACCAATCACAATACCGGAGGAATGTCAGGCACCCAGCATTACTGCAGCATGGGTTAAAGCTGCATTGTCCAAGGCCAAGAATACAGCTTCCATGGGATCTGCCAATATCCCTGGATGTGTTCTACATAAACTACAAAGTGAACTGTCACCACATCTATGTGCCCTGTTCAATCACGGCCTCACCTCAGCCTTTGTCCCTACAGAATGGCGCACTGTTACAGTCATCCCTCTCTATAAAGGGGGAGTGACTACAGACCCTGGGAATTATCACTCCATTAGCCTGAAGAGTCTGATATGTAAAGCTATGGAGTACATCATCATGGACCTAATTAACAAGGAAATAGGGAATCTCCAAACTCTAGATCTCACGCAATTTGGTTTTGTGAAAGGTAGATCATGCCTGCTCAACATCGTTGACTTCTTTGAGTCAGTCATCAGAGCTGTGGATGAGGGCAAGGCAATTCATACAACCTACTTTGAACTGGCCAAGGCCTTTGATACCATTCCCCACTCAGGAAATATTGATAAACTCACCAAACTAGGCATCAACCCCTATATCACTAGGTGGGTTGCAAATTGGCTCACAGACAGAACCCACAGTGTGAAAGTAGCAGACTCCATGTCCATCTGCTGACCAGTCATGAGTGGAGTCCCACAAAGATGGGTCCTGGGTCCACTCCTGTTTAGCATCTACTTCTCAGAAGCCCAGGCCAACATGGAGGGACTCTGACTGACCAGGTTCACAGATGACTGCAAACTGGGAGCCATTCCCTCCCCAAGTGATGTAGACATCCTACAGAAAGGCTTCACTGAGACCAATGACTGGTGTTGAAACCATAGCCTTAAGCTTAATGCTAAAAAATGCGTTGTCATCCCCTTTTGGAAAAACTCAGTTTCCACTAATTACCACATTGATGGGAGCCCACTGAACCCTGAAGGTGTTATAAGAGATCTGGGGACACAGGTTAACAGCAACCTGTCCTTCAACCACCACATTGCCACTGTAGTCAGAAAGTCCTTCTATGTGTCACATACCATTACGAAGGGTTTTGAATCCAGGAAGAAAGAGGTAATCTCTCTCTACTCTTCCCTCATTAGGCCAGTCATCGAGTATAATGCCCATTTGGTGTGTACTTCACTAGACACATGCAACAGCTGGAAAGGCCACAAAAGTACCTCACAAAGAGGATCCTAGGCCTTAAGCACGTCCTACATGGACAGACTCAAAAAACTGCACCTATTCTCCATCTCATATCATCGACTAAGAGGCAGTCTCTGCTTGACTTACAAAGCCATGTCTGACCCACTTCTGTTAGAAATGCTACATCTAAATAAATCCCAATCCCTCTGCACCACACACTCCAGAGACCTCAACCTCATTACCACAATCAACAGAACATGCTGGAGGGACAGGTTCATAACCCAGAGACTGCCCATGCTCTGGAATAGACTTCCCATACATGTCAACCAGAGCACCTCACTGGCCCTCTTCAAGAGAAATCTTGATGAGTGCCTGAGAAATACAAAGTTCACCCTGGAGATTAATCCAGTGCCTCTACTTGATAGAGGCACTGGGAATGAACGTCAGGTGGCACAACACTAGGGCACGTCTATGGGCTAGGCTTGTAAAGGCTCCAGGACCATTAACCTGGTACACACCTATGAACCTAAGTGTAGACTCACTTCCTAAATTTGAACAACAAACAAGACTTCCTGTTAGGTGGTTGGACAGTGTAACTCTTTTTCCAACAGTTACTTTTTGGAAGCTACCACTGCCAGCATATAAATCATGTCAAGGTCCTTGATCCAGTGGGGTTTATCATTGGGAGACACAAGAAATTTGACTAGTTTATAAGGGCTCAGCTTGGCAATGTTCACTTTCTTTCATTCCCACTTGAAGATCAGGTCCATCATCTCATCTGTGGCAGGAACCATCCAAGAAGTATGTAGACCAGCTCCAATGGCCTTGAGGAACACTAAATCTTCTTGGGAAGGTTATTCAGTAGACAATCCCCCTTTTTGTCTGAGCATTTCTAAAATTTCTCTCAACATGACAACCTAAAGAGGGGGTCTTGGTGAACCTTCCCCTTCATCAAAGTCAGTGTTTTCTGTGAGTGATTCCTTGGGGGGAATCAATGTGTCTCCTTTACACCTGTACTTCCTGTATATCTCTTCAGCTGGGTGTTCCAGAGAGGACTCAGAAGCTGATGGAAGCTCTTTAAGAAAGGCTCAAGGCTTTTGGAAGCTGGTTGCCCTGACTGGACAAGATGAATAGGCTCAGGACCTGGGGGAAATCTTTCAGCTGAGGTTTGAGTCAGAGCTTGAAAGGGGAGTCTGCTCTCTAGATTTGGAGAGTAGTCTTTTGATAGCCTCAAAGGCTGATCCCGAGGCAGATCCCCAAAGCTTCATTGTAGGAGATGAAACTTCTAGTGGAGGCTCGACCCAAGAAATTGCTCAGCTTGGATTAGAAGCTGACATTGGACATGCGCTTCCCAACATGGAAGCTCTGAAGGGGAGGAATGGATCTGAAGATCTTGGCTCTGAACTAACCCTCCCAGAGCTGGCACAACTGCATGGCTCCAAGATCCAGCAGGCTTCAAAAAATTCAGAGATGAATTAATCAAAGAAACCATCAGAGTAAAAAATGACCAAGACATTGGTTCTGAGGAAAATATATCTGGAGTGAACTCGGACCCATCAGATCCAATACCACTGGAAGATTAGGGAAGCGGTTATCACTTGGTGAGAGGAAGAAACCAGTCTTGTGGATCCTGGAGAGGCCAGAGACAGGAATACTCTAAGCTGGATTTAGGTCTGTAGGAACTTCCTCATCATCCTGCCCACTTCTGCTTCAGTAATACTCCAGCTGGACCTAGCTGAATGGAGGGAAGCAGCAGAGGAAGGAGGCTTGGAGATCCATTGAAAAGATCTTTCCTAAAGAATCAGACACCTCAACCTGGGTGATACAGGCCTCACAGAAAACAGAGGCTCAAGAAGAGGTAGAGTACTGGAGCCAAGAGATAGAGTACTGGAGCCATTAAAAACCAGTCCCAGGGCAGAATCATATCTGAAATCTGTGTTAGTTTTGAGCCAGAACCGAGCAGGAAAAATGCACCAGAAACATTTTCTTTCTTTTTTCTTTTTCCTTGGATTTCTCAGGGCTATTATGGTCAGCTGGTTTCTTAACTGCTAGAGAAGAGAAAGAAGGCTCAGAGGAAGGCGAAGTGGTACTTTCTCCCATGGAGGCAGGAAGTCCGTTTAACTTATTATGGCATTCAACAATTGCCTGATGTCCACACACTTCACAGATGCTGCACTGGGTGTCCACATATGCAGCCCCTAGGCAACAGATGCACTTCATGTGGGTGTCCAAATTTGGCAACTTGTGACTGCAGGCCACATGCTTTTTAAAACCCAAGAGTTTTTTTTTACATTACTGTATCTACAGAAGAGATACCAGTAAAAACAAAAACACTGCCTCAACAAGCAAAAGATACCAAGGGTGATAGAAAAGAAAAAGAAAAGGCAGTGCCCCAAAGCATCCAAGGACAAGAAAAACAACACAAATGAGAGAAAGTACAAACTTTTTTTTCTGTTATAAAACTACAACTATATATATATATATATATATATATATATATATATATATATATATATGTATGTATATATGTATATCTATATACGGTTTCACTTCATAATACTGAAATATCACAATATTGAAACTCGGAACACTGAAACCAAAATCCTGAAATATCAAAATCCCGAAAACTCAAAATACTGAAAACACACAGCACACATACACTGAGTTTAAACAAGATAAATCATATTCCTTTCCACCAAGTATAAGCAGGTGGGCAAGCCCCCCTGCACCCCCTGCTACGTAAATATATCAACTCCAGGATTGCACATCACTACACTAAGTGCAATCTTGGAATTTATATATTTAAATAGTACGGGGTGTGGGGGGCTTGCACCCCACATGGGGGGGTGCAGGGGGGGGCTTGCTCCCCCCCGCTTATATTTGAAGGAATGCAATTAGGTTTTTGTTTACAGTCAGCATATGTATCTTATCTGTTTTCAATATTTTGACATTCAGGATTTTGATTTTCAGAATTTTGAGCTTCCATATTATGACGTTTTCTCATTTTCAGTGTTTTGATATTTCAGTATTATGAAGTGAAACCATATACATATTGTATGTGTGAAGATATATATAGATAGATATATAGGGGGAGCAATAGAACCAAGAAGATGGAAGGAACTTCAAGGAGACATTAAAGATCAAAAAATAATAATAATAATTTTAACTCCCAAAAAATACCTAAGAATCAAAGGACCATGTCTGTATCTTACTGCTGCAAACAAGATCTGGAGTAACTTGCTAGTCACAAGGGGATTGCGAGTAAAGGGAAGAGCTTGAGCACAGGATCCAAAGACTGAAAGTGGCAGAAGCTGGATTGGACAGAAGAAAAATCAGATCTGTTGTTCTCTTAATTTTTAATTGTGTTATACCATCCCTAGTGTCTAGTGTTTTCCCCAACCCATACATCTTTCATGATGAAAAACGTGTCCTATCAATTCTTTTAATTATAATATAGTAACTGTGATGTCTTGTATCCCCCAGTGTTGACAGATTTGCTAATTTGTCTAGGGGAATTTAGAGGTATGACACCCCCCCCCCCACACACACACACACACAGCCCTCCTTCACCCGATCACTCGTAAGGACACACTCACCTATCTTACCTAGCCAGTAACATCCTAGTGTGATCAGAGAAAGAGACACACACCCATCACCATTACCTGTCCACTAAACTCCCTGGCACTTACCTCTAATACAGTCTTACCATTGAAAATAATGGGTGAATATAAACTTTTGGTCATGTTCATTAAAGCCAGACGATCTGACTTGCATGTAACTGCCTCACAACAGGCATTTTGAGGGCAAAGTACATGACAAATTAGCATACTCCCCCCACACCCGTGTGGTACAGCACTCTGGTAGGGTTGTCTTTAAATCAGAAATAGTTACCTCTGGTGGTAAAATGGGCTTATCACGCATGGTAATCTTTCTGAATTTCCCCCTCAGTGTTTCCTGCAAGTACTGTGGTCTGAGTAATTTGCATTAACAAAACCTTAGGTGTTATTTAATGTTCCAGTTTTAGGATGTGTACCAAAGTCTCAGTACCAAAGTCTCTGGAACTTCTTAACAATAGCCAGAAAAATGACTACATAAAAATTGGGTAAATAATGTTACAGCTTTATTTACAGAATTTATAAATAATGTCACTGTTGTGTGTCAAAAAGAAATGTAATTTTGTTTACTTTATCTTAATATTAGATTGCAGAATTAATTACTGGATAAAATTGAACTTGTTAATGGACTAATATTAATATATGTTCTATAATCAATTTAAACTCTTTAGTGGACCTTAGTGATGTATATAGAAAGAATTGACAAATGAGGTTTGGTAACAAACCAAATTGTCCTGGGACATCTTCAGAAGGGGTTAGGTGGGTGGGGGAGGTGAAAGAGTTAGATGGAGGGAGGGATGATTGGGAGGAAATGAGATAAGGGTGGGGAGGAGCTTAAGTGGTTTAGACAAGTGTAGCTGGGTAAGTAATCACATTTTGGCGCAAACTTGCACTGTAGTGACTAACATTACAAGGAGGTTTACAAGTAAAGTAAGCGAGCAAAGGTATGGATGCTGCTTACCTGGCAGGATGAGCAGGTAAGCTGTCCTGATTAACATTACAAGGATGTTTATGCTGTGTTAAGAATCAACTATACTATGTCTAGTTGTAAATAAATTGGTAATTAAAGTTATGGAAGTTTAATAAAGGTCATCAAATGTCATTTGGTGTGATGTGTTTATTGAAGGGGACTGGGACAAAGACATTTGTGCAAATAGCGTTTTTTTAATGTTTCCGTGTTTTTTCTTGTATATACAATTTCAATAAAATATTTAAAAAGAATGCAGTTAGAAAGGAAGAGAAATGGATAATACCACTATGATTAATTCAGAGGATTGAAGTGTGTTACTTTTTTAATTAGCTGACTTAAAGAATGTTTGATACTTAGTTTTGGATGCTAATTGTATTGTTCTTTTATCTTCCTTTAGGCAATATTTAGATTTTTGCTGATCTTTTTGATAGATCCTTTAGTGTAGGTATAATTTGATTTAATATAGGCCTTGACTATTGTTTTTCTTTGATTATAAAGCATATGAGTACTGGCATTTACCATGATAGTTTTTTTTTTATTCCCTTGAATTTTTTTCTGATTGGGACCATGTGGCTACTAATTTTAATATTTATTAGAAGGGAGTAAAATTCAATAGAATAAGTAATAGTTGAGGCTACATGAGACTGGAAATGTAGCAACTGAACCTTGAGAGTTCTTCATGCAATTTTAATAGGCTTTTTTTTTTTAACATTCTCAAATTCAGAGCTGCTTATTGTGGTGAGATTAAATGTCATAAAAGAGAACATTACCGATTTGTGATCGGACTTGACTAGAGATGAGGATACTCTAAAAGTAATGCAAGTAGGTACAATGCTAGTGAACAAGGATGATGTAGTGTAGCTTTTGATCCTTAGTGACCTGACTGCTTAGACATATTTGCAAGGGACTTAGCATTTACTATGTTTAGCAGTCTTTGGGAGCTTCCAACCAGTGTGCTATAGTCACTTTAGTTAAATGATGGATATCTTTATGGGTTGTTCAGTAAGCACATTTAGAAATCTTTTATGATCATCTAGGGAAATGGGACACTTATAAATGAAAGGTGACCTATACCAGGCTATGAACTGACAACTGTCTTGTTTAGGCTAATGGAAATTCAATTAGTTCTTCTTGAGAGTTATATAGAATTTGTTTATAAAGATATTTGAGTTTCTGAAAAATACTGATACTCTCCCACTATTTCCAGCAAGTCTAAATGCATGAAATCAAGCAAAAAGGAAGTGCTGTCTTTGCACACAACATGAGTCTCAGTTACAACACAGTGTCCAGTTCGCAGGAAGTCTTGAGATGTAGCAGTTTACTGTTAAGACTTTTGCCATTAAGCAGAGCAACCTTGATTACTGATGGGATATGGATTAGAATTTAAAGTAAATATTTTTATAACACTGGAACATCCAGATGGTGGACTTTGCCTAAAAAGGCACTACTGGGAGGAGTGTTTTGGCTAGTATGCAAAATAGCTGGGATTAAAGATGTGGAGCATATCGGATGCCAAAAGAATGACACCAGTTACATAGACAATTGTTAAACCAATTACCTTCACTGTGTGTCTGGGCATCATTCTGGGCAGAAGCAGGTTTCTAATCAGTGTTATATCTTACCTGTATTTGACATATTTACAACATGCACATGGCCCAGTATATCTCCCTGCATGTCCTTCTTTGCTGAGTGTCTCATGTCATTCACTAGTCAGTTTATTCTGTTTGGGGGAGTATGAGACTCCCATTATTACAGATTCTGTCACCAGAAACATGGTTAACTGTCACCCTGTTTTTCTCCAGCCTAGTAAGTCTATTGGTGTATCTGATGATATCACCAATTATTAGGAAATTTCTATTTTGATGCATAGACTTAATTGCATTGAAAAGTTTACAGACCGCAGCCTAATGAATCATTCAGTTATGCGATTATAGTGGATTTGTAACACCGGGTTTCTGCTGAGGACTTTTAGTCTTGTTTCGTGAAGGTATAAGTGAGATATTTAGACTTCAATAAATGTTAGTTTAGAGTGAAGTTGTAGATGTATGAATGATTTTGTTTGTTTATTGACCAACAGTGTAAGTGGCAGGATGGCTCTAAAATATATTAGTACACCTACTAGTTTGCTGTCAGTGAGAATTAGGCAGTTCCTACTTTCTCTTAGAAAAGCAAATGCAATTAGGCAGCAACACAAGGAATACAGATTGTTTGGTAACTATGCTTGCCAAGTGGGTCAGATTACTCAGAGAAACAATGATATATTTTAAATAATTTAGTCAGCATTCAGAGAAGATAAGTTGGGCAAGAAAACCATGCTGTGAAGGCAATGTAGTAGGGAAGCAAAAATGGTGTTAACACTGATGTAAGAACTGCTTGAATTTACTGGGAATAAATTACATAAAACAGTATTATCCAAAACTATTAGAAAGGTGTAGTTTGGTACAGGCAGCTCACAAGTTCAGCACAACAGTATCAGGGTGAGGGTTGAAGAGGTTGAATAAATTAATCACAGGAATATCCAAGATGAATACATAATTATGGTTTGGTACAGTACACAAGATAAATACACAAATTATATACAGTAACAGAAAGAATGCTGAACAAGTAGCAAAAATTACACCTTGTACTTCTAGGGTAATATACTCAGATGCCACCAAAAGCACACATGCAGATTGGCTTAATTGCTACACCCCAAGCACTTCAAGGTTCAGTGCTATCAAAAGAATAAAGCCAGGACAGCTTGGATGCCACAAAAAAGAAGTTATGTACTCACTGTAATGTTCCATCTGAGTAGTTATACTTCATTTTCTGCAACCTGTGAGTAATCGGATCCATATTGGATCCGAGCCAGCAACATTTTTTCAAGCATCTGCTCCAAGCTCCTCCCCTTACCCATAATCCCTCACATCTCCTACCTTCCCTCAGATTTGAGTTTGCCACTAATCAAACTATTAGCAACTCAATAACAACCCTAACCTAGAACAGGTTCGGGGGGAAGGAGGGTGGGACAGTTGCAGAAAATTAAGTACAACTACTCCGATCGCAATTGGCCTGGAGTCTGTCAGAGCTTGACATGGAAAGGATGATGCAGAGATTCATTCGGACCCAAATGGGAGTCTTGCCAGGTCCCTCTCTGGCCTGAGAGCGGACCTTCTATGCCCTTCTTCCATCCAATCTCTCCTTCCCTGATCCAACCTGCAGTTTTGGGGTATATGGATCTGAGGATCCTCAGAACTGGGGGTTCGGCACCGACAATTCCTCTAACTTCAACAATGGTGATTACCTTGAGTTCCTCGGATCAGACTTGTTCAGATCCGAGCACCTCTCGGGGCCGAGAACAGGGAGCCGGATCCAAGGGAATGGAGATGTCTTCGACTCTGACTTTGTCGGATCTGAGCCATTCCTTCGGAACCCTGGCTACTTTAGCCTCAGCCCCAATCCTCACAACGGAGCCAGGGAGAACTTCTTCCTTGGTTGCCAAGGAGGTGTGCTCCCCTTCGGCTTTCAATGTGGTGGAGAGGGTTCTCTCCCAGGGATTGAGACCCCAGCCCATTTACTTGGACTTTGCCCAAGCTGCCGTGGATTTGGTCATGACTCCCGTCAGCTTGTCCCATGGACAGCCCATGCTAGAGGACCCCAGGTGGATCCCGTCGCGGAACCCCCCCATGACTTATGAGCCCTCTTCAGAGAGTCCCACTGAGGAGGCTCCTTGTAAGCATTCATGTAAGAGGAGGCACATGGCCTCCCCCAAGTCCCTCACAGAAGATATTGACTTGGATGAAGGTGAGGGTTCCCCCAGATCATCTCCCGAGAATGTCCCCTTTGGAGACATCATGGAAATCTTTCACCAGAGGGGAGGTTGGTCAGCCCTAAAACCCTCTACGGATGAGTCAGTATTCCTGGAGGCCTTTGGCATGGGCCCATCTACATACTGGGTGTCCCCTCCTGCAGATTCTTTAGTGGATCTCATTACCATGCGGGCATGGAAGGAGCCTGACACCATTGAGACAATACCCAAACACACAGACAGGATGCTTTCTCCTCCCACAGACAGGCCTGATACAAGGCATCCCCTGTGGATGCTACGGTGGTTGCAGCTGCCACCAAGAGAGAACTAGCTCAAGAAAGTTCTTCAGTCCACCCTCTGGACAAGGAGTCTAGGGCGGTGGATTGGTTTGGGAAGCATGTCTTTTCTTCAGCAACATTTTCCATATGAGCGCTGAATTATTTGGCATATGTCATTCAACTCCAGTGGGACCTAGTCACGGAATTTGCTGTGTCACCCCCCAGAGTCTTTGTTACCAGAGGACAAGTGACTGTTTTCGGCAAAAACGTTGACTCTGAAATCTGTTTCTAACATTTCCATTCATCTTCTTTCCAGAATCCAGCCAATCCAGAATCCATCCTGTTTAAGAGTGAGGAGGTGGTACTGTTGGATGTAAATGGACAGTTGGTTGTTGATTAGTTTTATGTAGGGAAGGTAGAGACAGAGCAGAAGTGGGAGGCATTTTCTGACTGAGGCTGCTTGGGAAGGAGTTTGAAAAGGCAGTTTTCCATAAATCTGACATTGTATTTTGAGTTAAGCAGAGGTTATAAATATGGACAAGCAGCATGGTTGGGAAGTCTTTGCAGATTTACATAAACCGAGGAAGAAGGTTGTCACCACCAGGGGAGACCTGGGGTGCATCCATATGTAAGTTTTCTAGTAGGGGTTTCAAGGTCTGAGAATAATTTTCTTAAAATAAAAGGGGAGAAAATGATAGGGGCTGAGTGAGTTAGGGGAGAGGGATAGGCAGAAGCTGCTGTATGGGGTATAGGGAGGTGGCTGAATTCCATGAGAAAGTTGGAGTTTGACAGCTGGCCTTCAGAGGTCTGGAATATAAAGGCAGTAGTTTGGGTTTGCCTAGCAGAGTAAATTGTCTTTTTGAAACGGTTAGTTTTCTCTCTCCACATGGCTTGCTTACCTGCACTATACAGAGCGGTAAAGGCAGTACTATTTTCCTGATAAAGAGTTTGGTCTCCATGAAGACCACACATTGTCCTGAAGGTTGAGAAGAGCTTTCAGTTCAGTGATTAGTCAGGGCTTTTTTTATGCATTTTGTTGTATTTGAAAAGGTGCTGTGTGAGAGGAAAGAATTTGTATTGAAGGTGAAGCAGAAGAGCTATAGGCGGCAGCTGAGTTGGGGTTCTTTACATTGGCAATGGGAGACCAGTCAAAATTTGATAGGTGTTGTTTGAGGTTGCCTGTACTGATGGTCAATATAGGGCTGAAGGTAACTAGTTTGGAGGACAGTTTTGGTGACTCATGGATAATTTGGAAGGTTATATGATAGCGACTGAATGAGGCTGAAAGACTAAATATGCTGGAGACTATGGCAGGACTGTTAGTGGTTAGCAGATTCAGGGGGAAGCACTGTTGGTTCAGAGATTTGGACAACTAGTATCATTGATTAACTACATATGGTTGAAATTGGCTAGAAATTCGGCTTTGTTATATCTCAGGGAACATAGGTAGTTTACATTAAATTCCAACATATGTGAGTGCTGATGAGGACTATGAACTGGCCTGACAGGAGCATGGAGATATTAACAATATGAACAATTGACTTGCAGGCAGAAAAAGGTTTGTTTTTTAAACAAATAGTGCTAGCATTGCTCAAGGCAGTACAGCTAAGATGGGAGCAACAAAGTTCATATAAAAGAACAGAACAGTGCAGCATGAAGCCAGTTTATGCCAAGTGTAACGACCTTTATCAACCACACAAAACAGGGAAAGAACCAAAGTGAACGTAGGGAGTGTTTGATAACACTTATAAACACTTCATGGCAAACCAGATGTGTTTAAATAATCATATTTGCCCCTTGCTGTGTTTTGTGCAACAAGGTCAAATTTGGTTATATCCTGTGGCAAAACATAGCAAGGAAATTCAACACAGAGCATCTATGTCAAAAAGACCAGTAGGTCCTGCCATGCAGCATAATTTAAAAGCCTTCTAAAAAGTAATATTCAGAAAAATAACGTAATGGAACTTGTTTAAGAAAAATATTGGCTGCTGGAGATGTAATTTATCAATAAAAGCAGCCTGGCAATATATGTTCTACGAATGCCATTTGATTAAACCATATTGGGATAAAATAAATTATTTTCTGCAAATGGTATTCAATGATAAATTCCAGATTTCCAAATTTATTATTTTGTTTAATGCACCTGTACCCGACTGTGTGCCAAGAACAAAATATGTAATCTTATGGACTCTCCTAGCTATTGCAAGGAAGAACATTACATCAAACTGGAAATCCAAAGCTTAGCAATTCATGAATATGGTGTCAGCAGTATCGCAATTGGAAATGAACACTATTAAAGGAAGAACTGAAAGAACTACATCATTATACGTAGCATGGCAAAAAGTAACTGAAATACTGGAGAATAATGACTGCAGCAGATTATAACCAGGAAACAACTGTATAGAAAGTCAATTATATGTCAACAATAGACACCCTTGTAAATACTTTATTTTGGTTTTAATGTTTGATATCTGTTTAGAGGTTTCAGCCTACCTTTTTAAATAATTTGTAAATACTTCATTGTCATAAATAACCTGCATTCATGCTTTCTTGTTTTTGGAAATGAATAAAAATATTAAAAAAAAAAAAGAAAAATAACGTAAATTAATTCTGGAAGGAATGGGAAGCTCACATCAGTTTCCTATTGCCAGCAGATAAGGAGTGTCCAAAACGAACAAAATTCTGGCACTAAAAAGTACAAAAAGTACAGTAGCAGATGTATTTTAAAACTGCACAAACAGAACTGAATTAAATAAAAATCAACCATTCTCTCACTGTCTTAGAGACTGGTTCATTGGTCAGATCTGGTCAGAACTGACTGATCCAGTAACAGTGAGCAGTAAGAAATGCAGCACAAAGTAGCCCAGTCAAAAAGAGAGGCATGTCCTAGTCTGAGCACAGTGAAATAAGCTACACTTAGAAGTTACACAGAATCAAAAACAAAAGCATAAATTAAGCTTATGGGAAGAACAGCACATGTAACAGCAGAAAAGGTCCTACTCCCCCTAGAAAAAAGATCCAAAGTGTCCGAAACAAGAAAAACTCTGGCACAATTAATAGTATTAACAGATCAGCTGTCAATACACTGTAAAACGAAGCAAGTAGAAATTGATTTAAAAATATTAACATATTAGCTGTGAATACACTGTAAAACTAAGCAGGTAGAATTTAATTTAAAAAATAATGTTTTCATGATATACAGATGGTAGCAAGGTCAAGTCTGTTTAGATGTGCATACTGAAATTATATGCACGGAGGTAGATACCCAACAAATGAGTCAGTATGCACAAAAATCATAATATTTTACATTATAGTTGCAGTTTATTCTATATGTAAGTGGTCTGTCATTCATGCAATGTTATTAGCGCTTTACATTTTCTACACTCTGTATTAAAATTTAATTAAACTTTTAATTTTTGCTTAGTTATTGCTTGTAAAAATGCCTCCTCATATTATCAAAACCTCAAAGTTTAAAAGTTATAGTAAGGAATATTACATTTTAATTTCAGGTTGTCATATGGCTAAAATGCATGCCTCACATGTGTAGCTGGCTTTAGGTACCAGCGGACCCTGCAGTCGCTGGGGGGCCCCAACCATGGCACATTCTCTTATATTGATATTTGATAACATTTCTGTCAAAACAACAAATTCTTGTACAGCAAATTTGTATACTTAATAAAAGAGGGTATCTCCTTTAAAATTGAATATATCACTGAATATATTAACAGTTTTTTAAGTAACAGGCATCACAATTCCGTTAAATATTTTACCACTGACATATTGCATCTGCTTTATTTAAACCCTGCAGGTGGGCATTCGCTCCGCTAAAATTAACAATATGCCAGCTTTTGTTACCTGCAATACGCATGACTGCAGGGATCCCACTAAATCATCCTTGACTGTGTGTGCTGGTTGGGAGAAATTGAGGAGAAAATAGCTGTATTAATTTCCTAACTATGCTGTTTAACCTGAACAGGGCTGTGATATGAACCTTTTAGGATAATGCTGATAATGAACATGAGCAAGGTAAGCACTAGACAGATCATAAGCCCAAAGTGACCAATCTCCGTGTTTACCTTGGATTTTAAGAATAGCTAATGCTCTCAATCTTCGTGAGTGGTTTTCTCTTTCAAGGGAGTTTTCTAAATATTGGTATAACACCAGATACTACAACATTGGACTTCTTTGAAGAATTCTGCGCAATGCCAAAAAATAATAGCTGAATAAAGCCACAAAATCAGGAACACATTTTAAATGTTAATCTAACTCACTTAAAAGTTAAAAGAATAACACCTTTTGCATCAGTGTGCATTTTTTAGACAATACGAAGTTTAAAACTCTGTCTGGATTCAGCAGCTGTCTATAATCCTGAATGATTTACTAGCAAATCAAACTCTGTATGAAGGGTACAGCAAAATTCTAAATGAAAGTCAGGAAAGGTCTGTGAAATCAAGGACAGTGATAGGTATGCATTACTCCTCAATGAGGTAAATAAACGTCATTTACCCTGCTGCTGTTTGGTGACTGCTAAACAGCATTCATTGATCTGATTTGGCAGTACCAGTGTTGCACAATGTGTTGCTGTTTGCTGATATAAGTATAAGCTAGTACTGCCATTGCTTATGTGCAAAAAATATCATAGGTTTTATCTATTACACACCAAATAATGTTGGGACACAATCTGTGTATCAGAAAAAAAACACAGCTAACAAAGTTATTACATTTCAAAGGTAAGGCATAAAATATATCACGGAACACTCAGACATTTAGATCTTCTAGGAGTTTGGTGGCTCCCTCTCCCCAGACTATATAAATGAATACAGGGGGCCCCCCTTAATCATCCTTTACTGTGTGGGGGCCCTACATAAGCTTTTGTTGGTCAGGGAAAATGAGGAGAAAAAAATTGTATTAATTTTCTGATTACAGTCTTTATCCTGAACAGTTGTGATATGACCCTGTTGGGATAAAGATGATAATAGCCTGTATCAAACACACCCATTCTAAAACCAGCCCTGATAAGGTGTGTGTGTGTGTGTGTGTGTGTGTGTGTGTGTGTGTGTGTGTGTGTATATGTATGTAGAGAAAGTTGTAAGTTAGATACTTGGGGGAGGTTGGGAATTGTGTTATTGTTTCTTTAATTTTCATTTCAGTCAAAATTTAGAGGTGTACAGAGGAAGTCATTATAGTTTGTGCTTGGGCTGGGGACAGCGTGGAAATGTGTTTCTTTTACTTTTCTTACAGACCTCAGAGGTGTATAAAGAAGGTTACTATAGCTTGTGTAGAGGCAGTGAGCTGTCTAGGAACAACAAAGTAGACTATGTTACTGTTATCACTTTTTTTTTCACTTTCCTCAAAATAACACATCAAGCATTTATACAGATTGCTGCTTTTGGGGGTTGGGGTGAAGTGTGAGGAGGCATACTAGGTATACATATGACAGCAGTCACTTGAAATACATGAGACTTTGAGCTTCTACTTTCACCCCAATTTTAACACCAGAGGGATGCATAGACAGTGACCACCTTTGTTTTTTTTTTTTAGAGGTTTAGGGAGCTATGCAGTACTTTCATACAGGACCTGAGAATACTCAAAACATTTGTCTTGTTAATTTACTGTATGCTACTATTTTGTCAGCTTTGAACATTAAGCTTTGGGCAAAACATATGTAGTCCTTGAAAGAAAAAAGGCTGAAAATCTCTTCTTATGCATGATTTTTGTTTATTCCACCATTCAATTAAAAGATTGGGAAATGCTGTAAATCTATAACCCCTATGGCTTCTGGGGGCACTGACTTAATTAAGTTATTTCCTAAATGGTTATTACTGTACTGTCTTGATCAGGGAAGGTGTATTGAAAGGATACAAGAAAAACAAAGGCTGTACAACAAAATTAATTTCTTTCTTTAATCATAATTTTTGTTCAAGCCATCATTGGATGAAAAGGTTGTGTGCAAAGAAATAAAATTTAAAAAAATCATCAGAACATATAGGCTTCTAGTAATGTAAGAGCATAGTAGCTACTCAGTCTGAGCATACATCTATAGGTTTGCAGTATGAATTGAAGGGTTGTTTAGGAGAGGTGACAGTGACAGGGTGATACTTAGTTTGGAAGTACCTAGAGGGCTCCCAACTTGACATTTGCTGGGGGCCCCCAAAATGCTAACACCAGCCCTGCTCACATGACTTAAAACACTCTAAAAAATTTAGAAATATGTAGTATAATCACAGAATTTCAGTTTGAACACTACAAGCATGTAGAATATCCATGACGTTAATCTGAGTTTACTAGTGCTAACAAAAATACCATACATCAAGTCATATCTTGATGATAATAAACAGGTATGAGATAAAGTGTTCAAAATAACCAAAAATAATATCTGTCCCTGTCCCACAGTGCTAAAGTAATGTGAACAAGCATCCAAAATATACTTAGAAAAACAATCAGATACCAGTGGCAAAAGTACAGGAAAAATAAACTTGGAAGTAAGGATTTATAACTTTGCATGACAAACGAATATTGTCATTAGATAGTGAGACTGACACAGAAGTGATCTTTTCTATTAATCATCATGGCAATTTCTTATATCAGTTACAGGCAGTTACAACAAATAATAATGCTTTCAACACTGGCTAATAACAGAACTCTGATCTCAATGGTGGTACCATGCACAAGGAATGTGTAGGGGTCCTTAAGGTTTATGATACTCACAAAAGGTGCTGAACCATGAAGGTATAATTTATTCCTTTTTTGACAATTTGTGTTACAGTAATAAAGTATGATTGATTATTTATTCACGTGATGCTGACAATTATCAATTATCTGCAGCGATCACTTTTAGTTTTTATTTTCACTTTCAGTGATAGGCAGAAGTTTACATGTTACTAAAAGTCATTTACAATATTAATGCATACATAAGGTTGTATCACTATCTTTATAAATAGTAATGAGTCTAGTAGGTTACTGTCATGTTTATTTATATTGTGATACAACGTTAGGAATCAAGCAATGGCACTGTAATTCTTACCCAGTGATAAGGTTCCTCATATGCCAAGATTAATGTAATATCTTCTACTCAGGTCATGGGTGAAAAGGAACTCCACACCAGATCATCTACTCAACTAATACATGAAATAAATAAAATCGGAAACACTTTCACTTTTAGTGTACACAACTCCTAGATTACAGGACAATATTTACAAGAGGTCCTGTTGTTTTTATTACCAATCTGCATGTCTAGCTGTCTGTAAATCTCTGTGTTAATGTACTTTCAAATATTTCCCGACAATTTTGCATTTTTGATCTGCAAGTTACAGTTTTATTAAAACATTGTCATCAAGATAAACAAGGATAATGTTTGAAGTATCAAATATCATTGCTGAGAAGCAATATGGAGAATTTATACACTAAGAAATTGTGAAAACTTATTTTTGACACTCCGTGTGAAACAACATAGTGAAGATGCTGAAATGTGATTCTTGTCACAGTATCTTGATTTGTAACTTTTCATACCTGCAACAGTTCAGTATGTTTTGTAGAGACTCTCCAACATAACTTAAAAAGCATAAAGCAAACATGTGTGTGTGGGGGGGGGGGGGCAATAAAAAAGTCTTCTCCGTTCATATAAAAGAGGTGCAAAAAAGGAAGGCAATGCAAGGACTTGTTACTGAAAGCACAAAACACAGTGATGTATTATTACTAATATACTCACGGTAGCTGCAGTGCACTTGGCTTTGCATATTTAAGGCTGGAAAACAAAAATTAAGTCATATGTTAAGTGCATTTAAAAACTATTCCTTTGGCATTATTTACTTTTTGAGATAGACATGTTTCCATTCATTGTCAGCCTGCAGAGAATTAAAACACTTACAATATGAATTTAGAAGAACAATGCAATTTAATTTAAATACCTACAATATGTTGATGTTTTAGTGTCATTTTGAAAGTATATTAAGCTCATCACTGACCTGCAAAAAGACAAATTTTGAAGTATCATTGTATACAGGAAATAATGCTTTCTATTTATACAGCTACAGTTGGTGGTGTTTAAATGATAACTGCAGGTCCTAGCAGTACTAAACTTGAGGTATCCCATCTCCTGGAACTGCAGTCACAATGTGAAACTGACCACAAGTCCCTTGGTGCTATATGGACAAATGAAAGAAATATTAACAGCAACCTTTGTGACAGCACTTCTGTATCACAGATCAGGAGGACATGTCTAATTAGCACAATAATGTGTTCAATCGCAGAGTCAGGGAGACAGAGGTGCACATATACAGATGTGTTATATATGTATGTACATACGTTTCAGTGGTTCATAGGTTGTTAATAGGCCAGGGCCCTAACAAGCCTAGCCACACTCCCCAACTCATTTGGATCCAGAGTATCATGGGCATCTATATGGGAAGGTGGACATGTTAGTAAGGAGGTAACTACAGGATATTTTGGTGGGGGGTGTTAGTTATATTACTTTTCTTATTGATAGCCTATGTGCATAATGGACATGTGGGCCAGTGTGGGGATACATTTATGATTTTCCATCCAATTGTCAAGTTTTCAGTTAAACAGAGTCTAGGATAAACTACGTTTTACATGGAGGAGGAGCCTGTTCAATAGCGTGTGGATCCTGTGGGACACATGTGTCTCTTCAGAATGTTCTATTGATATCATAAGCAAAGTTCTGATCCCTGGATCTAGTATTTCTGGTGCTGTTTGTTTGTGCAAAAGATCAATCAGGGTTGGGTCTGAGGAAGCCCTGTAAGCCAGGCAAAGATCCCCTCTCAGCAGCCTGTAGGAGACTGAATACAGGGTTAAGACCTTTAGGTAATCAGTGCAGGATAGGGTATTCATGCGCTGAATTCTAATAGTGAGAAACCATTGTGGGCATTCTAACTGCTGCAAGTGTTTTGTTAGGTACATGCCAAAAGGCAATGACAGGCTGGATAAGGGCTTAGTAAAGTGGTACTATAACCTTCTTGGACCTGGATACCATACTCTTACCTATACAGTTGGGCAACATAGAATGATTTTTCTTACTATTTTAGCTATGTGTTGGTCAACGGCCAGACTGCTGTCGCTAGATGTTACCAGATACCTTACTACTGGGACAACTGTTAGGGGTATTTTACCAATGGAGTAATTAACTTGACAGTTTCCAAAAGGGCATCATAATGCATGTTTTGGTGTTAAGTTTTAGGCCATGGCTTTGTGTTCAACCCCCTTGCAAGTTGTTGGTGTCTTGGAGGATCCATAATAGCTCCCAACTTATAGTCATCTGAGAACTTGGAGAGCCAGAGGCCTTGAATGTTATCCTTGACTTCTGAAAACTAGATGCCAAACAGGAAAAGGTCCAACAGAGAGCCCTGGGGTACTCTAATAGTGTCGGTGGTTTCACTGAGCCTGAACTTCTTTGGTCCTGTGTGTAAGCCAGCTGGAAATCCATGGCTAATTCACCCTTCTGCAAGGTGATTTGGAAACAAATCTAGAAAAGCCATCAAACAGAGAAATAAGCTTTGGCACAAATTGAAATAAATGCTTTATAAATGCTCATCGACAGGAGTGATTACTGTACAAAGCAAGTGCACTAAATCAGGAAAATATTCTTATCTTACCCTGGATGGTGCTGGATGCAGTTTAAACACTTGAAACACATTGCTGATCTTTGAAAAAGTCAACACAGAGCTTTGCAAACTCACCTGATTAATAGCAGGAAAAAAAAAAAAGCTTGGACAATCATACTTTGAACTTTTTGGAGTGCTTCCCAACTCAGATGAGTACATATGTGTGTGTGTGTGTGTGTGTGTGTGTGTGTGTGTGCGTGTGTGTGTTACACACACACACACACACACACACACACACACACACACACACACACACACACACACACACACACACACATTTACAGAAATAAAATGTCAATTGTTTAAATTTGGGCACTGGAATTTAACTAAGGAAGAACATGCATTAATAACTTTACAGAATAATATTATTGTCATACTTCAAACTAATAAAGGCAGTGCTAGAGTTGCAGGGGAATCACACAGTTAAGTAATGTGATGTGTTACCATACATAATCTTTAGATCCAACTAGATATTTAAGAACCCATGTAGATAAAACGTTTTCACAGATGGGAGCCAGAGGTATTGTTGAATCTAAATTACTAACACAAGTGAGAGTGGAAGACCCGGCTAAGGAATATTTTTATTTATTGCCCTTAGGTATACAAGCAAAGAGAGTCCTGTCCCAGGGAGACCTGTAGTGGAAATACAAGGATCATTAATATAACCATTGTCAGATTATCTTGAATTGTGTTTGAAACTTTTGTTGAATTTGGTACCCTTGAGGCTGAAGGATGATACTGATTTTTTTCAGTGCATAAAGTCATATTTTAGATGTGCTACATGGGTGTACATGTGCTTTTTTATTGTATTCCACATGACAAAGGAGTTGAGGTGATAAAGTTTTGTTTGTCTTTTCAGCTTTTCCTGGTTAGGGGTCACCACAGTGGAACTCTGGTCCGCTAATGATTGGCAGTAGATTTTCACTAACGTCGAGGTGCCAGCTCGATGTTCAACCTTCAACAAAGGCACGCCCATTTACACGTCTTTCAAACGCCCACCCAACCACAGGGAGGACATGCAGACTCCACACAGAAGGAACTCCCCGCACTCCAGCCGAGAATCAAATGGGAGAACCTCTTGCTGTACTTGTGTCTATTTCTGAACTATACAGTAAGGAGTTTTCAGATTTTTTAAACTGCTTTAGATTATTCTGCATATTTTTATTTTATTTTAAAAATGGTTGCATATTTAGCAATGGAAAACTGCTTTGGGGGCCACTTTTACTCCAGTGTGTGTGTGTGTGGATATATTTATTGGATATTTGGAATATAGCTGGGTAAATAAATCCCTGACTGTATGGAAGTGATATTTATTTATTTAACATTTGTTAACCAGGAAAGTCCAACTTGGAACAAAACCAATTTTTAGCGGAGGCCCAGGGAAAAACACTCCAGATGCATGTCTGATGAGATCTAGATGACTGCTTTGTCCTGTGAGGTGGTACATTGACTGAACTGAAAAGCTTTGTGCTTTTTTTTTTTTTTTTTTTGCATGACAATGACTTTGTCATCATATTTACTTATGAATGTAATTTAAAGCACAGTTTTTTGATGCTGAAATTGTTAGAAATTAAGATGGATGTCTAAATACTAGTTTATACTGAAAATCATTCCATAGGAATTCTTTGTTACATACATCACATTCACAGTTTCATAGGGTCAAGTGAATATGCAATACAAATGAAGAATTTGAAAAAAAAAGCTCAGTTTTTGATATCAATGGCAGTTTGGCAATGAGAGCCATAACATTAGGAACATTTTAGAAACATTAAATTATTCTGCTCTTTCTCTCTAGTATATATATATATACACATATATATATATATATATATATATATATATATATATATATACACACACACATATACATTTTAAGTATTTGTCCACTAATATACATTTTTCATATAGAAGGGGTAGATAGTACAGTTGTGTACACTTACCATAAATGTAGATGTTAAGAGTGTATTCACTGTTGCAGTCCTAACCAATGGGTTATCTGGCTCCCGGTAGCTCTTGATCAGCCAGAATAGCAAAGGTAAGTAAATATGACATTGGCTGTTGGTTGTAAAGGACGTCAGGACATCCGATACAAAAGGAGGCAGACGACGTCACTTCCTCAGTCCTTCTTGCCATAAAAGTCAGAAGCCCCCAGAAAACAAGGCTTAAACCAAAAGTCACTTTGGCAAATACCAAATTTAGCCTGTACCTTAGGAAAAGAGCATAGGAGAGGTCCATAAAAGGGGGAAGGAGGAAGGGAAATCAGGACTGCAACAGTGAATACACTCGAACATCTACATGTATGGTAAGTGTACACAACTGTACTATGTTCATCGTGTTTCACTGTTGCAGTACTAACCAATGGGTTGATTACCAGAGCCCAGAGAAAAGGGAGGAGGAACCAACAGAATTAAGGATTGGAGATAATGCCCTGCAGTTCAGCAGTGGCAAACTCTGCCCTGGCTCTAGAAAACAAAGGCAAATTATAATGCTTTGTGAAAATGTGAACAGAAGACCATGTGGCAGCCTTCAAAATGTCTTTAGTAGGGACACCCCTTAAAAAGACTGCAGAACTGGAAGCTGCTCTAGTTGAGTGGGTCCTAACCCTTTAAGGAGGAACCTTGCCATGAAAGGAATAACAAAACGTAATACAATGTGCAATCCATTTAGAAATGGTTTGCTTAGAAATAACCTTGCCCTGGACTCCAGGGGCATAAGTGATCAATAACTGTGCTGATTTCCGAAGGTCCTTAGTCCTGTCCAAGTTAAACCTGAGCTGTCTGTGCACATCAAAAGAATGTAGGATCCTTTCACCTCTATTCTAAGGATTAGGAAAGAAGGTTGGAAGGTGTATGGACTGATTAAGAGTCAGGCTAGAAACCACCTTAGGCATAAAGGAAGGGTTGGTTCTGAGAGAGACCCTGTCTGCATGACAAATAAGAAAAGGTTCCACGGCCATCAAAGCTTGCAGCTCTGAAACCCTCCTTGCTGAAGTTGTAGCCAAGAGGAATGCAGTCTTCCAGGAGAGAAACTGTAAATGTGCAGTGGCAGCTGGCTCAGAAGGAGGAAGAGTGAGTTTCTCTAGAACAAAATTAAGATCCCAGGCTGGAGTAGGTGCCCTTCTGGGAGGTTTTAAGTTGCAAGCAGCTCTGAGAAACATTTTCATCAGGGGATGAGAGAAAATGGGTTGCTCAAAAGAACAATGAGCAGAGATGGCTGAAGCATGGATCTTGATAAAGGAAAAAAAAAGACATCCCTGAAGTAAATCAGCCAGGTATTCCAGGATCAGAGGAAGGGTAGGCCGAGAAGAAGATTCCCCTCTAGCCTGCATCCAGTGAGAGAATCTTTCCCATTTGCCAGCATAAGACTTCCTAGTGCTAGGCTTCCTGGCCTCCCTCAGCACATCAACCATCTGCTGTGAAAGGGAAGAAGACAAGGATGGAGTCATACAATGAGCCATGCTGCCAAATGGAGAGACTGAAGATGAGGAATGTTTCCCCCTTCCTGAATCAAAAGATCTGGCTTCAGAGGAAGATGCCAAGGAGGAAATTGGGAGAGACCGCAAATCAGTGGATACCAATGCTACCTGGGCCAGTTTGGAGCTATGAGAATAGTCCTTGGTCGTTCGTCCCTGATCTTCAATAATACTCTGGGAAGAAGAGGAAGAGGAGGGAAGGTGTACACTGATAGCAACGTCCAAGGGAAGGACAGAGCATCCACTCTCCAGGCTCTGCTGTGATGCTGTCTGGTGCAAAAGAGAGGCAAAAGATGTTTGTCTGGGGAGGAGAAAAGATACACCTGAGGTGTGCCCCAACACTGAATGATGCTGTGAAAGACTGCTCTGCTCAGATGCCACTCGTGAGGAGTCTGCTCAAGTGGTCTGCCAAAACACTGAGCCTTCCTGGAAGAAACTGAGCTAGGAGATGCAGGCCCAGGAATGCTGCTGTGGACCAGAGAGTAATGCTCTGCCTGCACAGGGGGTAAGAATGAGTCCCTCCCTGCTTGTTGATGTACCACATGAATGTGGTGTTGTCTGTTCTGATGAGCACAGTTCCTGGAGAAAGAAGATGCTTGAAAGCTAGTAAGACCTGCTGAACTGCTATTAACTCCTTTAGATTTATGTGCAGGTGTATCTGCTGGGCAATCCAACGTCCCTGTATTCATCTGCCATCCAGGTGAGCTCCCCAGGCGTATTCTGATTTGTCCGTGGTACGAACATGGGTGGCAGGGGGTGGGCAAAAATGCATGCCTTTGTTTTGTAGACAGGCT
The DNA here is from genome assembly GCF_019279795.1 of Protopterus annectens. Classification (NCBI taxonomy): domain Eukaryota; kingdom Metazoa; phylum Chordata; order Ceratodontiformes; family Protopteridae; genus Protopterus; species Protopterus annectens. The sequence goes on along the minus strand of NC_056744.1, from coordinate 957,444,997 downwards.
GTCACCCACCATAGAAACTCTGCTTGCAGACAGGGAAGCAGAGGAATGATCATATCCAGGTCCTGTGTGTGTTGACACCAAATGTTCTTGAGGTACCATTACAATTTCCTCATATGCAGTCTTGCATATGGAATAATGAGAATGCAAAAGCCCATGTATCCCAGAGTTTGCAGGTATTTCCTTGCAGGGAGTTGGGACAGGCTTGCCAAGTCCTTGAAGTAAACTGAAAGAGTTGTCTGCTTCTCCTGGGTGAGATATATCATTTGGGCAGCTGTGTTCAGACTCGCTCCCAGGAATGTTATCTCCTTGGATGGCACCATTTTTGATTTTTCCTCTTTGAGAGTGTAGCCCAGGGAAGAGAGAAGTGACTTTACCAATTCCAGATCCTTTAACAGCTGTTCCTGAGAATTTGCTTGAATTAGACAGTCGTCCAAGTATGGATAAATCTGAATTTTCTTCTGCCTGCAAAAAGCAATGACTGGAGCCAGGCACTTTGTGAAAACTCTGGGAGCAGTAGATAAGGCAAAGGGCAGTGCAGATAATTGATAATGTTGCTTGCCCACCCTGAAATGAAGGTACTGCCTGCAACTTTCCCTTATAGGGATGTGCAGATAAGCTTCTTTGAGATCCAAAGTTTTCAGCCAGGAATCCTTTTCTAACATTGGCAGCAACTGATGCAGAGTGAGCATTGTGAACTTTGGAATTACCAAGAAAGAGTTCAGAATGGATAGATCTACGATAGGACACCAAGTGCCTTCTTTTTTTGGAGCTAGGAAAAGTCTGGATTGGAAACCCTGGCCTACTTGCTGAGCAGGAACTGATTCTATTGTTCCCAGATGTAACAGAGACAAAATTTGTTTTTCTACTTCTGCTCTTTGATTTGGAGGAGCGTCCAGGAATCTTTTGGGTACTAGAAAGGTGTGGAAAGAAAACTTGTGTCCTAGGGATACAGTTCTGAGTACCCATTTGTCGTCCGTGATAGTGGCCCAGACATTTGCAAAAAAGGCCAACCTTCCCCCTAAAGGACTCTCCAGGCAGGCAAGAACAGGCAGAAGGTGGATAAAGTCATTGAGAGTGTTTGGATTGAGATGCAGGCTTGGAACTTCCCACCTTGGAAGTGGAAGCCTGCCAATGCTTAGACCTTTGAGGGGTAGCCACCTGCCCCCTGGAAGATTTGTAACCTCTAGGTCTAGAACAGTTCTGTCTGCTGGTATCAGGAAACATCCAACTCGTAGAAGGGTAATTCCTGCTAAAGCGAGGAGGTTGAACTTGCAGAAAGTCCTTAACAGTTTGCATAGACTTGGCCTTATCCTCCATCTTCTTTGGCTGCCAAAAAGACTGTCCTTACGCAAAGGTACATCTAAAAAGCTTAGCCTTGACAGGCTCTGGAAGGGGCTGTTTCCTGAGCCAAGCATGCCTTCTAATGACAGATCCAGTAGCTGTAGCCCTGCAAGAGGCTTCTAGAATGTCAAAACCACAATGTAAAGAATCTTTATTGACAAGACTGGCAGAATTCAGCAAATCCTGCATATCCTTACTCTCCGCCAAAAGAGGCACACTTGCTATCCTAGACTTAATAGCCTCCAAGGTGTGCTGCTGGTACTTCAGCATATGAAAAAGGCAATTAGTAGACCTAACAGCAAGAGTGTCATAGGTTTAAACTTGTTTACCCTACCTATCTGTCAGAAGGAAGAAGATTTTTGATTACAGTGGCCTTAACTCCTTTAGGGCCTTGAGAAATAACCTCTGGACCAGCCAACGGATTCCTGAAAAGAAACACATTTTTTTTTTATTGTTTTTATTTTATTTTATTTATTTTACATCTGTTTATTTTACATTTGTTTACCGGGCTGGTCTGACTGGATATATTTCCATTTTCAGCAGAGGCCCGGGGAGAAAAGCTCCACATAGAGACAAAACACAGTTACGTTATACATAAAAAAATAAATAAATAAGTAGCAGGTTAAACATGATTCAAGACTACATTACAGAATTCTACATACATACCCTGTAGAGAAAACAATTAAGTTGTAGCTATAGAAATACAAAATAGAAAGGTTCTGTAACAGTAAAATATTTGTGGCAAGTGTAGAGCACATTCAGGAAATTTCTTTTACATTCAAAATTCTTTAATGGATTGTAATAGATGCTACTTCTATAAGAAGTAGATTGTTAGGGAAACTTCTCAAAGTGTAGGTAGTAGAGAGCGAATAGAAAGAAGGTGTTAAAGAGAGAGAGAAAAAAAATTGTGGAAGTCACAATTTTTAGTCAGGATTGAAGCATCGGCATAACCAGTGTATTTTAAGGTGTTTTTTCAGCTTTTGTTTAAAGAGAACAGGGGAGGGAATGGAAGTTAGAGCAGTAGGTAGAAGATTCCAATATTTACCGATGGTATTGGAGAATAGGGAGTCACCAGCAATGTTATTAGACTTAGTTAAGGTTACTAGAAGTTTGTTTGAAGAGCATAATGAATTTAGGTTAGTGTAAGGGGTAAATAGATTAGAAAGTATAGGTGTGTTATTAGGTTGGTAAAATATCCTATGGACAAAGGTGAGTTGGGAGAGTATCAACATGTTTCTTAGTTCAAGCCAGTGGAGTTGCTGTAAGTTCAGACAGTGGTGAGTTCTAAATTGGTTCCCAGTAACAAACCTAGCAATACTATTGTAAGTATTAGCCAGTTTAGAGAGATTATTTTTCTTTAGGTTAGTGTATATAGGTGAAGCATAGAGAAGAGTGGAAATAAGATGAGAGTGGGCAAGTGTAGCTTTGGCTATAGGAGTTAAGAACATTTTAATTCTGTAGAAGGAGCCCAGTTTTCTATTTACATTTTTGACAGTATTATTAATGTGGTTATCAAAGGTAAGGTTATTGTCTATAGTGACACCTAGCAGCTTGGTGGTAGAGTCAGAGTCAAATGATGATCAGGAACTCTATAGTACCTGTCAGGTTTAAAGGAAGCAGGAGGAACCGAATTTCAAGTCAATGAATTTTCCAGAAAAACATCATTAACCACTTCCAACACTGGGGATACAGCCAGAGGCTTATGCTGAGGCAAATCCAAAAACTCCCTCATCCTTTTCTTATTTGGGGATAATCCTGACTTTCCCATATAAAATGCTCCCCGAGAGTATTCAAAGTATCACCAAAAGAGAAATCCTCTGGGGGAGAAACAGAAGGGATGGACTCCTCTGTATCTGAATCTTCAAAAGGAGAAAAAGCCTGAGAGACTTCCTCTTCATCAACAGAAATGCTAGATGAATCAGAACCAGAAAAAGATAAAGCCACAGGAGAAACATCCCTACCCCTTTTAGAAGGAGGAGGCTGTGAACCCCTTAATAAGAGTCAAAAGGTCATTAGCCATTTTAACCATTTGGGATTGAGGGGAATGAGAAGAAACTGGAGCCTGCTTTTTCACAGGCTTATGACTGGAAGAGTTACCTGCAAGTCTGAAGGACTCGGGAGGCTTGGCAATCACCAAAGTTGCAGTAGAGGTAGTCGGTATGAGCTTGCTGTCTGAGCAAAGAACGGAGGCCTCGGACACCGGAGTCATCTTAGCAGTTTCGGACCCAGCTAAAGAGGCGACAGGCAAAAGGTCAGAAGGCAAAATTGAAGCCTGGGGGACTCTGAAATGGTCTCAACTGAGGCCTGCAGTTGAAAATCCGTGGGCTGCAAAGGCGCCTCACTGGCTACCACATGACTGATGACCATCTTAACATCCGAGGACTTGACCCTCTGAAGCCTGTCGCAATCCTTGTCCTACATTTCTTGGAGATATCCGAAGCCTGAAGACCAGTGGATGCCATACTGACAAACTCAGGCCAAACTCCAAAATGTTTAGCTAAAAGCTTAGCCTGATGATGAACAGTGCGTGGATTAAAAGAGGCACAGAGATCACAATTAAGGACGTCATGGTCCAGGTCTAAACAAATACAATGGGAATGAAAATCTCAATGGGGAGTCTGCTTTCCACAGACAAGACAATTATTAACCTTTTCTGACATTCATTAAGGCAAGAAAAGAGGATCCCCAACAGGGTACTTAGCTGTAGTTGACTTCAAAATTGTAGTCGGAAATAAAAAAAGGTAAACCGAGTGAAATTAATATTAGTACAAATGGTAGTTTGACCAAGAGCAAGAATATTAGGAGTAGCCCACACAGTGTTAAATAAATATGCAAGTACTTAAATATCTCTACAAAGATCATCCACAATGAAAGGTTGAAATATATTTAATAATAAATAAAAGAACAAGAAAATACTAAGTCTATATTCACAATGACATCAGAGTTCAAAACACAGGAAATATTTAAAACATTAAAGGACAGACTGAGATAAAAAAACAATATCCAAACTAAGCGTCACTATATTCCTGACTGAATCTAACAGAATTATACTTTTCCCTAATAACTTACTTAATAGAGCAAGGCAGATGATGTAGTGAATGGTTCTTCTTGTTGTCAGGCCCAAGCCAGAATACAGAATGCTCTCTCTCTCTCTAAGAGACTTTTCAAAATATCTAAAATATTACTTCTGAGATAGCTTGCAAAATGGCATTACTTCTGGTCATCTGACTTCTAGTTCTCATGCAAACCCCCACTGCTGGCAGCTGGCAGTATTTAGCACCTACCCATACAAATACAGACACAAGGGCTTTTGCTCAGATATTTAGCAGGAGCTGGAAGTCATAAAATAATTGCATACCTCCACACTTCCAGACTAGAAATTTGTTCACCCCAAAGACAATACAGACAGCTTCCTAGTACAGACGGTCTCTCTGGCTGCATTGAAACCTGTGAGATAGCATCTGTATGGCCTAGCCTATAAAGCGATTTAATTTCAGACATTTTTTAAAGTTTTCTGGACTGTCTGCCAGTTTCCTCTGTTAAAACATATACATTTAAACAGTTACAATAGTGCATGTACATTTCTATCCTCTATCCAGCAAAGCACACTGTGGATATACAAGCATTTTGAAATACTTTTTCAACACAAACATCTGTACAAATCATAACAACAATACCGTTACTCACTGGTATTCTTTGGTTGTTGTTACAATTTACGTTTCTCAGAATTTGTTGTTGCCTAATCTGTACAAATCAGTTTGATATACACAACATACAGTTAGAATACATTTGCAACACCAGCATCTTGTATGACACACAGTTCTAATACATTTGTAACAAGCATATTGTATAAATCAGTTTGACATTCACAATGGTAATGATTTAGAAAATTCCAGCTAGCTGTGCTGGCAATACCTCCTTTCATCACAGCTAGAACAGTTAATTATGCTGGCCAACACAGCTGTCAATACTCAGACTGTGATGTCTCTGAAAAAACTAGTTGTGGATGATGACCTAGAATATTTAGTGACATCTGAGTGCTATGTCACCACAGAAAATAGCCAAGCAGACTGGACAAGAATACTGTCATCTCAGAGCAGACACAACTGAAAACATACATGGATAAGACTGTCTGCATGAACTATGATGAATTTAAAATGTCTAGTCAGAGTTGGCATAAACTAAGGTACAGGCAATAAAATGGCTTAACTGGACTTGTAATATCGATTTATTTTTATTTATTGGCATTTGTTTACCAGGAAAGTCCTCTGGGCCAGGATAGCTCATTTTCAATGGACACCCAGGGAGAAAAGCTCCAACACAGAAATAGGTACAGAATACAAAAAATTTTAAGAAAATCACAATAAATGAATACAAAAATTGGGTTAATGCTTAAACCAAAAACAATATAATATGGATTATTACTAGAAATAGTCTACAAAGGATAATAAAAATACATGGAATACATGTGAATTATATTAGAATCAGTAACTATAAAGAGTCAGGAAGGGGTGTGGGGAATAAGGAAGTGGAGTTAATAGACTTACTAGGAAGGAGATAGTCATACAAAGAGGAAGCATTCAGAGACATGGAATGAGAAACTGAGTTGACTTGGTGGATAGTGTAGAATAGGGAAAGGAGGAAAGAGGCGGAAGAAGCATGAGAGAAGGAAGGGAGATTCACAGGTTCATAGGTAGGTACTAGGCTATCGGCCCCTGGGCCTAAGCAAGCCTAGCCAACAAGGTTCCCTGGCTTACGCACCCAAGAGAGCAGAGCCACCAAAATGATCCACGGGGTGTATTTCCTATTTCCCATCCACTTATCAGGATTTTTCTTGAAGAATGCTAATGAAGAACTTTGCTTGACATAGATGGGTAGCTTGTTCCAGAGTATGGGAAGTCTCTGGGACAGGAATCTATCCCTCTAGCATGCACTGTTTATTGTGGTGACATGGTTTAGGTTCCTAGAGTGTGTAGCTTGGAGGGATTGGGATTTCTTTAGGTGCAACATGTCCAACAGCTCTGGGTTTGACATAGCTTTATATGTTAGGCAGAGATCACCTCGGAGTAGGTGATATGATACGGAGTAAAGCTGGAGATTTTTGAGACAGTCAGTGTAGGCCATCTCTTTGAGGTCAGTAATCCTCTTTGTGAGGTACTTCTGTGGCCTTTCCAGCTGCTGCAGACATCTTGTAAGGTACATTCCAAAAGGGGCATTGTACTCTATAATGGGTCTAATGATGTGATGAGGTGTGCCACATAGAAATATCCTGACTACTGTGGCGATGTGATTGTCAAAGGAGAGAATACTGTCCACCTGGGTCCCCAGGTCTCATCACACATTCGGCATTAAGTAGACTGCCTCCTATATGGTAGTTCATGGGTACAGAGTTTTTACCAAAGAGGATGACAATGCACTTATTGGCACTGAGCCTGAGATAGGGAACTAATGGGGACAGTGACAAGGGGGGGGGGGTGATGGGGAAGAAGGGACAGGAGGGTTTGGCAGATAGAGAAAGTAGAGAGAAGAAAGGGTGGTAAGGGAAGGGAAATGGAGATAGGGGAGAAGAGGAGGATGTTAAGGTCTAGGGTTTTGTGGGAAGAGGTTAGATGATGGCAGTTTGCGTAACACCACAGTAACATAACCACTTGTAGTGAAGGTGGTTATGTAAAGCACTTTTAAAGTTGGTGGGGGCCTTCTGTAGATGTACAGAGGGAGGGAGGTTATTCCAGGCTTTGGCAACATTCCATGAGTACAAGAATTTGCCTGCTGATAGTTTTGGTTTACGGGTTTGGAGAAGAAACTGGTGTTCAGATGGTAGAGTTCTAAGTGGGTTAGATAGGGTGAGGGTGGAGCTGAGAGAAAGGTAGTCTTAGGACTTGTAAATCAGTTTATGTGTGGTAGTGAGGTGTAGGAGAACCAAATAGTGAGGGATTTCTAGCTATTGTAGTTCTTTTAGAGCTATACAATGGTGTGAAGAGTGGCAGCTGTTAGTTGCGAATTGAGCAATTTTGTTATAGCAAGACTCTAGTTTTGATAACAGAGACAAAAGCAGGTTGTTTAGGATCTGAGAGTGGTAAATGAGAGACGGCAAGAGATAAACCCATAAATGCTCAAATGCATGATTTAAAGCATATTTTAAAATTTTGGTTTGACCGGATAAGAACAGTAAAGTGAAAATGTTGGATATTTTCCACAGTAGAAAGTTTTAAAAGAGCTTTGCAATAAAAGTAGTACCATAAAGTGATCCAAAGGGCTCTGCTGCACTAGTAATTTCAGTAGAATTCTTATTAATGACAAAATGTTTAGAAATTAACTGCTTGTTTCTAAGGATATACTTGTAGTACAAATGTACTTCCTTCTGTGAATCAAAAGCCTGCATGTTTTAATTTGTTGCAAATGTGAGGAGAGGCGTCTCATTGCTACATTCTGTGCTGCTAGAAACACTGCCAGCAGGACTGTAAAACTGAAATGCATAATTTTCATGAAGTTGTAAGACTACAGCTAGGATAATGAGTCAGCTCTATTTCACTATATAACAAACAAGCTAGTGAAATGAGTTGTATTTTTAGGAGGAGGTGTAGATGCCCTGCGAAAACTCTAGAAGCATGACTTCTCTTGTCAATCATTCCCTAGTATGTAAGCTTAACATTAGTAAGTCAGAAAGCTGAGTTAATATACTCTCATGGTGACAGAAAACAGTGCACCCTTATTCAAACAGTAATATGAAAATTCCTATATCCTGTAGATAGTGTATAACCCTTTTCTCAAACTGATGCATATTTCTCTTTTGTACATAACATTCCTTCTGTCAGTAGTCTAACGCAATAGCTGTAAACCATACATAAGTTATGGTTAAGCTGTAATACTCTTTGTGTGCTTGTGTTACTTCTATTGAAAATTCACATAATGTGGGGGAACAAAGATGGCTGCCGTTCTATAAGCACTGCAGTACTTCAGCTCTTCAAATACCTGAGAAAAAAATCAACCCTGTGGAGTTATACTTAGAGTAAACAAACTAATTGGCAGTTATTACTAATTGACCAGAAGTCACTTTTGGTTCTGAGAAAGAAAAATCGAAAAAAAATACTTGGTAATAGCAGGATTGGATCTGATTGTCAGGTTGACTCTGAACAGAGCACCAAACAAAGGACTGATTAATCTCACTTTTGTAACTTTTCTTTGGGAAATAAATCTTCGTGCAAAATTTCGAAATGTCAAAGGAAGACAAAAATATGGAAACTGCAACTTCCAAAACCAAGCTGTCAGCTTTGCAATCACCGGAGAAAGAATCTTTAATCAAGAGACAGAAAACTATCAAACAGCAAGAGACTGCAAAAACAGGGCCATCAACAAAATCTGATCAACAGGTCACAATGGAAGAAATCAAATCAGCATTGCTACCTATACAGGATGCCTTAAAAGAGCTAACATCTCAAACACTTTCATTTAGTGACACATGTAATCGGATTCTCGAAAGAATGGAGAAAGCAGAAACTAGAATTGCTACCAATGAAGACAATATATTAATGCTCACTAAAAGAACAGAGACACATGGAACTGACATTCAAATGATGCAAAATAAAATTCTGGACTTGGAAGCAAGATCCAGACGTAACAATATAATCATTAGAGGGATCCCAGAATCTATTCAATATAATGACCTGATCACTTCTATTACACAAATATTCAAATACTGCTCAAGGACTCTGAGGTTGTTAAGCAGATGGTCATAGAAAGGGCATAGAGCATACAGAGAATCTCAAGCTTCAAATATACCCAGACCTGTTTATGTTAAAATATTGAACTTCCAAGATGTGAGCAAAGTACTGTTAACTATTAAAAATCTGGTGGATCTATAATGTGGCAAAATAATAAAATTTCTATAGCACAGGATTTACCAACACAAATAAGGCAATCTAGACAAATGCTGGCTCCATATTGTAAGTTTCTGATTGACAAAAATATCAGATTTCAAATGAAATATCCTAATAACCTAATTTTTACTGTGGATGGCATTAAATACTCTGTAAGCACAAGGAAAGAAGCAAGACCTACTTTTTGAAGATTTTAAGGCTCTCCCATCTTCAGAAATGTGAACAGTCCATTTTGGCTTTCTGCAGCACCAGGGAGAATGGGATGTTTCATTTACGACAATCTGAGGCTTTAAAATCCTTTGTCTGTTCTGTTTCTTGTAGCAGGCCTGGAATTTTATTTTCTTATCTTATCTCGTAGTTCCAGTTGATTGAACTGCCTTTACAGTTTAAATAGCTGAGAAGAAAGAGGAACTGCTGGCGAAGTAAAAAGAAACCTGTTTGGACTTATTTTGCAGGAAAAGGACTGTAAGATAGTGTGTGAAGTCAAAGTGATGCAGGTAAACGCTGTGGAAATGCATTGTGTATTAAAAAAGGAGATGGTTATGTGTAGTGGCAGAATAAAGTACTGTAGTTTTTTTATTTTTTTTATATATTTGTTTTCTTTTTTTACCTATATCTCCCTTCACTTTACTCCTTTCCTTTATTCCTGTAGATAGGTGGTATTATTTCTAACTGATAAATGATGTAAAAATGGTTAGTTGATCAGATTTAAACAATGTGCATATAATAATAAAAGAACATAAAAGAAGTTATTTTTTTATGTGTAATTTAAGGCATTTTTTTCTTATTTCTTCTCCTTTTGCTGTGCTCCCTTCATGCTTTTTTTTCACTTTTTTTTATTTTAACCCCTTGGTTCCTCTCTTATTCACATATGGTTATTACAAATGAAAGTGCCATTATAGTTTTATTTTGTACTGCATTGGTTTTCAATATTAATATGTTAGTAGGTAAGTTGTAGGGGAAGAACAAAGCAGATTAAAGTAGTTAGATCATTTTATTCAGTAGATACAGGATGTTGGGAAATGTTAAATAACTGTCGGCTTTCTATGTCAACTAATATTTAATACTGTATAGAACAACAAATTAGAATGTTATTTGCTATTGCTGAATATAAAGCTGAAGTGAATTGAAGTACATTAGAATCTCAGGGTACAATTAGTTTATATGTATATCCATAAATATGTACAGAGCTGTAGTTACCTATAAGTAGTGTTTAGTAGGGAATGTCAGAATTAGGCTTTGTAGACGTAGAAGTAGTTGTTGCAGGTTTTTTGCATGGGGTTTCATTGTTAAATAATAGAATTAGTAGATTAGTTACTCAGATGGTTTCCAGTAATGTAAAAAACCTATGTTCATCCTGGTCCAGAGGAATATTGGGTAGGCACTGGGTAGGGATAGGATGGCAGTTTTGCTTCCATACAATTGATGATATGCCAACTTATGTTATTCTAAGGTTGCTCAAAGAGATTAGATATCGAGTTATATTTCTAATGAACATTCAATGTGGATAATAGAATCTTGGAATGTCAAAGGACTCCAGAACATGAAAAAAAGAAAGCTGTTTTTTCATTTGTTTCTCAAATCATCAGCATGTTGTATTTTATTACAAGAAACGCATATGACTAATGATCAGTGGGAGTCAGTGAAGGATAAGAAATGGGTTAGGAAGATTGTGACGGCGGAAGGAACAACAAATAGTGCAGGGGTAGCAATTTTAGTTAAGAATCACTTTCAGGGAGATATTAGGGATGTGAAAATGGATCAGGAGGGTAGATGGTGTTTGTTCCTTCTCACATCCAAATGTTATGATAAACCTATAGTACTAATATGTGTATATGCCCCTAATGTTAATCAGCATAATTTCATAGCTTCAATCTATTCCATTTTACAGTCATACAATAATTGCTATATAGTGTTGGGAGGTGACTGGAACTCTTATCAAGATCCTAAATTAGACAAGTTGGGTGCTTCTTCAGCGTTCAATAAACAGGCAATGGTAGCATTGAAAGAATTGAAAATGGATTTCAAACTCTATGACCCTTTTAAACACATATACTCACAAGGGAAAGCAGAGAATTTTACTTATTATTCAACCTGCCATAAAATGTGGTCGAGAATTGACTTTTTCTTAATTTCAGAGGTGTTGATCTCAGCTGACCCTAGTGTTTATAATCAAGTCAGACAACTCTCAGACCATTCAAAGATAACTTTAACCTTAAACAGTAGTAATATGGATACTAAGAGGCTTTGAGGGTATAATTGGTCCTTGAACCCATATTTACTAACCAAGGAAGATATATTAATGGAAGTCAAGGAGATACTTAAACAGTCATTAAATAATATTTCCCAAAATAGACACCCAATAGATATAGAATAGGCTACAACTAAAACGCAGCTAAGAGGACTATTTATACAAAAAGCTACATATTATAAAAAATTACAAAAGAAGACTCAATTGGATTTAGAAACTAAAATTCAATTACTGGACCAAGATTTGATGAGGAACTATAATGAACAGACAGAAACTGAGCTATTAAGATGTCAAAAAGAACTATTTTTACTTCATAATAGAAATTTGTCACTTTATGAACAAAGAAATTTAGTTAAATATGCAAATCATATTCAAACCCCCTCGAAAGCATTAGCTCATATTATTAACCAGATGAAATCAACACGATTAATTACTGAAATACACTATAACAATACTACATATACTGACAAGGCGGATATCATGAAGACCTTTGAAAAAATTTTTAATCAGATTTATGGTGAGAAGCAGACACTCTTGCAAGATAAAGACAGAAAAGATTTTTTACAGAGAATCACTTTCCCTAATATTGACAAGGAATTTCATAGAGATTTAATCAAACCGATTACAGTTGTGGAGGTGTCCGAAACAATCAAGAAACTGAAGCCTCACAAAGCCCCAGGCCCAGATGGTTTGACCTCGGAATTCTACAAATCTTTTAGTGAGATTTTGAGCAGTGTATTGTCACAGACTTTTAATTATATCACTCTAAATAGAATTAATGATCCTCATTTTAATGCCTCAAGGACAGTTCTGATATTAAAAGAGAAAGGTGATTCCAAAAATCCTGATAATTACAGGCCTATATCACTTTTGAATATGGACATGAAAATCATGACATCCATTCTGGCGAGTAGGCTGAAAAAGGTAATAAACCCAATAATATCAGAGGAACAGGCGGGGTTTATGGATGGGAGGCAGACCACGGATAATACCTTAACGCCCATACCTTAATCTCTTATGCGAAATATAAAACCTGAATTTGTATGCCCTAATTATTGATGCTCAGAAAGCATTTGATAGGGTTAATTTGGATTATTTATTTGATACATTACCTTATTTTAATATACCGCAGGAGTTTATCTCAATGTTAAGGATACTATATAGAAATGCATACACAAATTTATTTATAAATCACGAATGCTCGAATAGGATAAAAATCATAAATGGTACCCGACAAGGCTGCCCATTATCTCCCATCTTATTTAATCTTTACTTGGAGCCTTTATTTTTACACCTTAAGCAAAATGTTTTTTTATAATTCTCCTGTACTGTATGGAATAAAGGTTAGGATGGCTGCCTATGCAGATGATTTAAACATATATTGTACCACACCTGTTTCCGATACTGAAAAAATATTAGCTGCAATAGAAATCTTTGAGAGAATTTCCAATTACAAGCTAAATTTTAAAAATCTAAAATATTCCCATTAAAGACACCCACACCTTTTCAATGCTACCATTAATAGGACAAGTATTGACGGAAGAAAAGATAAAATATCTGGGAATTGTCTTCTCAACTGAAAATAGAGATTTTTTATTAACAATGTAAAGTCAACTACAGATCAAATAACATTGGATCTTGAAAGATGGAGTAGATTGAAGTTACCGATGATGGCAAGAGCAGCTATCATAAGAATGAATGTTCTTCCTAGAATGTTATATATTTTTAGAGCTGCACAACTCAGAATTACCAAAACATTCTTCAAACAGCTTCATATAAGATTGGGAAGATTTCTTTGGGAACCTAGGAAGACGAGAATTTCATATGAAAAATTGATGGCTCCAAAAATAAGGGGGGGCTGGAATTACCAGATTTCGAAATGTACTATTTAGTGATTCAGGCCAATAGGATTTTAAAGACATCTTACTTCGATAGTGATAATAGAAAATGGACACCCAAATGGGTGCTCTTAACGTACAAGCATATAAATGAAGTGGGAGTCAACGCTAAAGCATTACCCTTTTTAATAATTGTACAATGAGTAAATATAAGCTAATGGAGCACATCAAAAGTTATGTAACGGCAATTCAAACTCTTTTCGCTTCCTTAAATTTACTAAAATATATGATGGTTTTCCAACCGTTTCATAGGAACCCAAATTTAACAATTGGTGGTCAATTGATTGATCTAAAGAAATTCCCTTTAATCATGGAGTTAACTGTACTCGATTTATATCCTTTTCTAGGAGTACCAGTACAGGATATTTTAAAAGAAATAGAACTCCCTATTTCCTATTTAATTATAGTAAGACAGCTAAAAGACTTGGTTATAAACTATTTTAACAACTTTGAAATGAAAGGGGAAGATTTAATCATTTCTCGTAATCTATGGGAAGCGCTGTTGCAGGATAGAAAATATATAACCGCAGCATATAAATTGATAAAAGAGAGGAAGTATAATAATTATATTCTTTTATCGAGTTACTGGAGAGAGAAATTGATATTCCCAGACGACAATAAGATATTGGAGACATTTAAATTAACATTAAAGTCCGTATCCCTTCAGAAATTGGTATTTACGCAGCTGATGATATTTAACAATGCATACTATACTCGTCTCACTTTGCACAAATTTGATGCGAAGAATTCACCCATATGCCCACATTGCTTTGATCAGACAGCAGATTTGCTTCACATGTTCTGGAGTTGTAAGTGCATTTATAAATTGTGGAATTCATTAAAATTGCAGTTACAAAAATGGGTTACCAAAATTCAACACTCTCTTGGGAGTTTATGATTCTTCATATTCCCCTGGAGAATCTAAATAAATCAAAAACGATTGTAATTATGAATATTTGCCTATTAATGAAATTATATATAGCCACAAATTGGTTGAACCCAGCCCAGACATCGTGGGAAAATTTCAGATTGTTGGCAATAAAACACATCTTAGCGCATAAACTGTTAATTAGTGATCACAAGAAAAATATCAGCAACATAAAAATCTGGGAGCAAATTTTTAATATTATTTTGGCTTAAGAGGTTACTATCCACTTTTTCTCGGGAACCAGAATATAGTCTAAATCAACCTTAGATTAGATAGAAAATGTACAGAAAAGACAGATTGTTGGCTTGGATTTGTTAATGTTGGATTTTTTTTTTTTTTTTTATTATTTTCCTTTTGATTGTGAGTGCTGTACCTTTGATCAGTACATGAGGTTGATATATATGTGAAATTAACCAATGGAAGCATTTTGTATATAGTGTATATAATGTGTGAATTTGTAATATGGTTGTGAAAAATAATAAAAAATGATTATTGAAAAAAAAAAGAAAATTCACATAATGTAATCTTTTGTGCAGGAATAGCAAAAGTCTTGGGAATCTAACAGTAATTCCTCCCAAAAAGTACTTAAATTCATAACTCCAGTCCAGACACTACAGCATGAAAAGAGTGTTGCATTCCTGAAATACCATCCTTTAAATATGATGTTTAACTCTGATGTCACCAGTCTGATCTGCACAGAGTCTAGATGGATGTTTCTGCAAAAGATATCACAGCTTCTTGTTTAGGGAATGCTAGGGCACTTTATTAAAATTCAAATTACAAATCAGATTGAGTAAACATAACTGAAAAAAATGGTATTAAAATTATACACATAACTTGGAAATGAATTAAATAAAACAGAGGAATAACAAAAAGGTATACTCAAAGTCTGGGAAGCTAATCATGATTACAGTTTTGACAGGAAGAAAATGACTGAAAGTAAACACACCAGACAACTACAATACATTTCACACCATTAATATGTCTCCTAAACTTCTAAATCTAAAACTGATATACATGACTATCATTCCAAACTTTACTAATTCTGTTATTAATCACTCCTACTTTCCATCACCTTCTGCTTATACTCCACTTTTCCAGATACAACTCCTCTTTCCATTTAATCCCTACCCTATGTCCTCTCCCTTCCAAACATTAAGTATCTTACTTTAGTCATGAACATAAACCGTCTCCACAACCTGCTATACTTGCACTTCCTACTCCTCCTCATATACTGCACCATTCTATTACCTTTTCATGCACTCTACTCATGTACTGTATCTTTTTCTTACTCTTTCATGCATTCTCATGTACAGCATCTTTCTTGTACTCTTTCATACATTCTCCTCATATTCTTCAGGCTTCTCAGACTTTTTCATAAATTCTCCCCCCAGGGGGGCACTCTGCCTAAAACTATATCCTGTTTTCCACCCTTTCTAATCCTCTGTCAGCTTACTCTACATAATTACTTTCCACATCATCCCGTGTATCGCTTTCTAATAAATACTCATACCACTGTATACATTTCCTTTATCAGTTAGATGGCAATGTACTCACTGTTTTACTACATTTCTGTTAAAACTATGATGTACCTACTAATCTTCTTTTGTTATCTTTGACTCCTGTTCTTGCTTGTACATATACTAAACCGTGCTGTACTTTTCTGTGACTGTTGTACTTTCCAATGCTACTTTTTCTAACCACCACTCAGTGACGTTTTCCTCATGCAACTTGTGATATTTCATTCCTTGGGGTTATAACTGTTTGTTATATTTTGCTTATCGTAACCAAAACCTATGAAAACAGGTAGTCATTCATTGAAAATAACCCCACAAAAGATAATGCCATACAATATTAGTTGGAACAAAATGGCATAGCTAGGTATTCCTGTTCAAATCCATGTACTTTATTAACTCATTCACTCCAGATCAGCTATCCTCCATAGGAACAATAGTATATCCTGAGCTCATTTTCAGGAGAATCCATTTCTAATTCTGTACTGAAAACAAATGTTTATAACACTGTTAAACACTGTTAATGCAAACGCCAGAGTTGTTCAGCAGACACTGATCTTCTCGACGGCATAAATGTTGACAGTGCCATTCAAAGATATTGATTCAATATTTGGTAAAGAACACAGATGATGTAGATATTTTTTGTATATTTGGTAAAACAAGTTACAATCTCACTAAGCATACCATGTAGATACATAAAATGTGTAGTTCATTTGTTTGCGTCAGCTTCAAAAGGATTCCTGAAGCAGTTTTGTATCACGATCATTTACGAAGATATTCACATAAATAGGATAAATATATATTTTTTTCATAATCTAAACAAACCATAATATCTCAGCAACTGTATTAAACAAAGGTCAGGTATCAGTGTACATGCAATGCAGATACATGATGGATTAAAATTATTCACTGTATATTCCCCTTTAAAAGATATGGGCATAATAATGAAAGACATCTCAATTTCCATGATGTGATAAATAATCAAAGTCTTAAGATTTTGCCAGTGCATTAAGTAAGCATGAGTTTGCTTGTAGAAATTGGTCTCAATTAGTGCTAGTTTTATATTATAATTCACCCACATCTTTGCAAAGATATAAACACAAATATGAAAAAGATACTAATTTTTATAATTGAACAAATAAACCTTACAGAGTAACTCACCAAAACAAGAAACATAATTTTCATAACCTAAGCAATAAACTGTGATATCTGTAGATATATGCAGCAGACAGATCTAGTCCTACCATCATGCTGTAAGCATTGATGGCAACTTCAAAATGAGGCCTTACTTCATCATATTGACAAGCTCCCTTGTAGAGTAACTCAATGATATGATGATAAATCCAGTCTTTATAGCCTAAGCAATGAACAGACTGATATCTGTGTATTTCTGCAAAACACATTTCCCTGTCCAGTCATGTCATAAATATTGATGGCAACTTCAAAACGACACATTACTCATCTTTATACATTTCCTAACGAGTTATGCATAAACTGTTTGAAAAATAACATCATTTTCATAACCTTAGTAAACAAAGTGATCTGTGTATTTCTGCAACACACACTTGCTGTTCTCTTACTGTCTTAATTATTGATAACGGCTTCCAAATGAGACCTTACTCATCTTCATATGTTCCCTAACAGAGTTATTCACAAAAATATGAAAAAATATAAATTTTCAAAACCAACATAATAAGCAAACTGTTATATCTGTTTCAGTGGTACATCCCACTCGACCTGTCATCAGCTCATACTGTATGTATTGTCACTTTATTCATTGCATTGCCATGTTTCTTCATAGAATTCATCCTACAAACACATACCAAGGTACATACAGCTCCTGTTTGCAAACATTTGTGGTAATTCAGGGCTGCAAACAATCTCTCTTCATGTGTCATAACTATACTTTATATTGCGAGAGCAATTTGTAACAGGTTTTCAGTAAAGAAATATTTTTCTTACCACAGCAGTCACACATGAAGATGCCATCCAGATATCCAGATATTTTGTATCAGTGGGTATCAGGTGCACTCTGCCAGTATGTCTTACATCATTACCAACACACCATTATGTAGATTAGTCAAGAAGAGCTAAAGTGCATTTTTGTTGAGATGACCTCCGCCACTTGCAAAAAAGTGCAGACCTTCTGCGATAATACAGTCAAGCCTGACTAATGATCCTCCAAACCCTTGGCCTTGTGCACTACCTGCTAGGTGTTGTCATATCTCCAGGGCTGATTAGGGAAGATGTTAAACCACACCCAATGACAACAAAGCCACCACAACTGCATCACTTTAAAAAAAATTCCTTGATACAAAACCTTAGCTCTCTGAATGGATGAGTGATGACATTATTGCCTCCAACATGCAACACAAAGTTGTCAGACTCTGGGTAGATATAACACTTCAGCAATTACAGTAGTCCACTCCAATGCATTCCTCTTCTTGGAATCCTATGTACCTGCACACTAGATGTGGGAAAGCTAAAGTTGTGGAGGCTGTCACCTTTAGCAGCATGGTTGCCAGCCCAGTGAATGTATGAATGACCATAGACCCATACTCTCACCAATCATTTCCCTGCTCTTGAAGCCATGTCAGTGTGTCACTCCTAAGCAGTACCTTCACAAATAAATGAAACCAGGTTACTAGTGATATTAAGAAGATCTGTACATTTAGTACATAGGTTCATAGGTGTGTACTAGGCTAATGGCCCTGGAGCCTTTATAAGCCTAGCCCATAGAAGTGCCCTGGCATCATGACACCCAACGTTAGTTCCCAGTGCCTCTATCAGGTAGAGCCACTGGAATGATCCCTGGGGTGAACTTTCTATTTCCCATCCACTCATCAAGATTTCTCTTGAAGAGGGCCAGTGAGCTGCTCTGCTTGACATGTATAGGAAGTCTATCGCAGAGAATGGGCAGTCTGTGGGTTATGACCTTGTCTCTCCAGCATGTTCTGTTGATTGTGGTAATGAGGTTGAGGTCTCTGGAGCATGTAGTCAGGAGGAATTGGGCTTTCTTTAGATGTAAGCACTTCTAACAGAGCTGGGTCAGGCATGGCTTTGTAAGTTAAGCAGAGATTGCCTCATAGTAGATGATATGAGACAGAGAACAGCTGGAGATTTTTTGTGTCTGTCCATGTAGGACATGTGTTTAAGGCCTAGGATCCTCTTCATGAAGTACTTTTGTGGCCTTTCCAGCTGCTGCATGTGTCTAGTGAGCTACATGCCAAATGGGGCATTAAACTCGATGATTGGCCTAATGAAGGAAGAGTAGAGAGAGATGATGACCTCTTCCTTCCTGGCTGCAAAACCCATGGTAATGAGATGTGCCACATAAAAGGACTTTCAGACCACAGTGGCAATGTGGTGGTCAAAGGAGAAATTGCTGTCAACCTGTGTCCCCAGATCTCTTATAACGCCTTCAATGTTCAGTGGGCTCCCATTGATGTGGCAATTAGTGGGAACTGAGTTTTTCCCAAAGGGGATGATGATGCATTTTTTAGCATTAAGCTTAAGGTCATGGTTTTGACACCAGTCATTGGTCTCAGTGAGGCCTTTCTATAGGATGTCTACATCACTTGGGGAGTTAATAATGGCTTCCAGCTTGCAGTAGTCTGTGAACTTGGTCAGCCAGAGTCCCTCCATGTTTGCCTGGACTTCTGAGAAGTAGATGCCAAACAGGAGAGGACCAAGGGCCAATCCTTGTGGGACCCCACTTGTGACTGGTCAGCAGTCTGACTTGGAGTCTGCTACTTTCACACTGTTGGTTCTGTAAGCCAATTTGCAACCAACCTAGTGATATAGGGATTGATGCCTAATTTGGTGAGTTTATCAATAATTCCTGAATGGGGAATGGTATCAAAGGTCTTGGCCAGATCAAGGTAGGCTGTATGAACTGCCTTGCCCTCATCCACAGCTCTGGTGACTGACTCAAAGAAATCAACCAGGTTGAGCAGGCATGATCTACCTTTCACAAAACCAAATTGCGTGGGATCTAGAGTTTGGAGATTCCCTATATCCTTTTTAATTAGGTCCATGATGATGCTCTCCATAGCCTTACATATCAGACTTGTCAGGCTTATGGGGTGATAATTCCCAGGGTCTGTAATCGCACCCCCTTTATGGAGAAGGATGACTGTAGCAGTGTGTCATTCGGTAGGGACAAGGCCTGAGGTGAGGCTGTGATTGAACAGGGCACACAGATGTGGTGCCAGTTCACTTTGTAGTTCATGTAGAACACATCCAAGGATATTGTCTGGTCCCATGGAAGCTGTATTCTTGGGCCTTGGACAATGCAGCTTTAAGCTGTGCTGCAGTAATGGGGTAAAGTTGGCAGTGAATCTGTTGGCCAATATGTTGGCAATATCTATTGGATATGTCTGGTTAGGTACTACCAAAGGGGACATTGTATTCAATGATATTTTTGATAAATGCTGAATACAGTGGAACAATGACTTCCTTGGACTTAGATGCCATACCTTTGTTTTATAAGTTGTGCAGTATAGAATGATTTCCTCACCACTGCAGATGCATGATGGTCAAAGCCTAGATTAATATCTGTGTGTGTCCCCAAGTCCCTGACTACTGGGTCAACTCTAAGGGGTGCATTGTTAACATGATAGTTACCAGGGATGGATGACTTCCCAAAGGATACAATTATGCATTTCTTGGCATTTAGTTTTAGTCCAGGGTTCTGACACCAATCGTTTGTGTCAGCCCCTCCTGGAGAACATTTGTGTTAGTGTGAGATTCAATGACAGCTCCTAATTTGCAATCATCTGCAAATCTAGTCATCCAGAGACCACTGACATTGGCCTTGACATCTGAGATGTAAATGCCAAAAAGGAGCGATCCAAGGAATGATCCCTGAGGGACTCCACTTGTGATTGGCCTCTTTGTGGAGGTGGACTCCCCAATTCTAATTTCCTGGGTCCAGTCAGTGAGCCAGTTGGCTATCCACCAGGTGACATACGGGTTTGTACCTAACCTCTTGACTTTGTCAACAATGCCCAAGTGGTGTAGTATGTCAAATGGCTTGGTTAGTATTGTCTTTCTACAAGAAACACATATGTTAAAGAAAGATTTGGACAAACTGACAAAGATTATTCTATACTTGTGGCTTCATGTTATAATGCTAAAAGAAGAAGCACTATAATACTTTGGAAGAAATATTTGACCACACCTAAAATAATTGATTTCTACAGTGACAAAAATGGTATTATGGGACTAGTGGTCCTTGAGACAGACAAGAAAATGTTCACGTTTGTTAATATGTATTGGATACCTGGAATTGGTTCTAAAGTGGTCAAAAAATATCTAGATACAGTAGCTTTACATGCAAAATGTAAAACCGTACTGGCTGGTGATTTCAATTGTATATTATCAGAAAAGGATACTATTAAGGGCAAGAAACCTAAATTAACAGCCATTGCTAAACAATTAATCAATTTTACTAATTTGATGACTCTTCATAACATACAAGAACTAAAATTGTCAAATTCATTGAATTATACTCAATATTCATATAGATTAAGCAACCAAACAGATACTGATAAATCCACTGGATTATAATCAAAAGTGCAGGATGTTCTAATAATGTCCTGTCCCTTGTCTGACCACAATGCTATTTACTTTTAAACCTAATCTAAAGCCTAATGATATGGTATTTTGGCAAAGGTTATCAGCATATATAGTCAAAATTAAAGGGCTTAAGGAATGTTCTAAATGAACTAAAATTCTTTGTAGATACAAATAACTGAAGTTTCAGGTGTTATTCTATGGGATACATTAAACGCTTATATTTATGGTAGAATTAAGAGTTGTTATATATGTAAACAAAAGGAATGTGATAATGAATTAAATCTTCTCCAAACCAAAACTGATAACTTAAAATTAAAGTCTTCTGATAGAGATGCATATGTGGCACTAAAAACAAACCAAAAGTATTATTTGTTTATTTAATTTATTTATTTAACATTTGTTAAACAGTTTAGTCTGACTGGGCTGCAGATCCCTTTTCAGAGGAGACAAGCTCCACAGATAAACAAAAACAAAACATCATACAATATTAACATACAAGTGTATATACACAGCAGAAACAAAATACAACCTATAAATGAATATCTTACAATACAAGAGTAATACTGAGGGTTTAAACAGCATTTAACAATTACAATCAGAGAGAAATTCAAGGTTGGTAGACAATGAATGACCTTAAATGAGCTGTTGCGGTAAAGTGTAAGTGGGAGTGGGACAACGACAGGTCCAGGAATTAGTAAATAAGTCTTTTAGAAGGAAGTTGTCATTTGTATTTGGAGAAAGGGGAAGTTTGTTCCAGGCATTGGTGATGGGGTGGCTATATAAAAGTTTGCCAATATTTTTATTGGGTTTGTAGATGTCTAAGAGGTGTAGGTATGTGCTGCGTAGGTCACGCTCAGGGGAGTAGGGAGTGATGAGGTCTGTGAGGGCAGGACAGTGGGAGGATTGATTTAAGATAGTATGTGTGAGGTGGAGATGGGGAAGAAGGAGTTGGTTATGGAGCCCAGACCACTGTAGGAGTTTAAAGCTATGCAGTGGTGAGAGTGATAGGGAAAGTTGGCAGCGAATCTGACTATTTTGTTGGAGGTGGTTCCAAGTTTAGCTAATAGACTGGATTGAATTTTGGTGAGAACAGGGGCTGCATAAAGTAAGGTTGGGAGAAGGAAAGTCTGTGCTAGAGAATGTTTGGCAGGAACAGTGAGGTATTTTTTATGCCTGTATAAAAGACCTGAAAGCTTGGTCATCTTGATTACACCCAGAAGTTTAATATGGGATTCCACAGAGATAAGTGTATCATTAAGAGATGATACTGTGAAGGTATTTTGTGTTGCTGTAGTGATTTGGGGAGGAAGAGTAGAAGTTTTGTTTTTTAGGACTTGAGTAGTAGTTGATCATTGGTCAGACATTTTTTGACAGGAGGGAATCTTAAGAGCAAGGAGGTGGGGAAGGTTATCAGAGCATGAGACAGAGTTGTCTGCATATTGTATTAGTGTGGGGTTTGAATAAAAAGTGTGTAGGTTATTTGTAAAGATGTTAAAAAGGAGAGGTCCAAGGAATGACCCTTGGGGGACACCTGTTTGAACTGTAATCTGTTAGAGAGCTAACTGGAGAACCATAGTATAGTAAAAGAGAAGAGGTTAGGGGAAGAAAGCTTTGAGAGCAGTAGGATAAGCCAAACTATCAAAGGCTTTAACTAGATCAAGGAAGAGGCATAAAAGTAGTTTCTATTGTCCTGTGCTTTGGCGATATTCTGTATAAATGAAATGAGAGTGGAGGTGATGTGGTGAGTACAGAAATCACGTTGGGTGGAAGTTAACTGGTTGTCTTGTATGATGCATTTGAGAAGCAGGTTCTGAATACATTTTTCTAGAATTTTGGATAAGGGGATAGTATGCCAATAGGTCTGCAGTTGGTTCATTCAATTGAATTGTCACCTTTGTGGAGGGGTATGACAGGATTTTTTCAGAGGTCAGGGACTGTGTTGTCTTGAACTGACCTGTTTACTAATATGGAGACTGGATGTGCAACAGAATTAGCAGCAAGTTTAAAGAATAGAAGAGGTGAGTTATCAGCTGAGGGGGAGCAGGTTTTCAGTTTGGTAAGAAGAGATTTGATATATGCAGTAGGAACAGATTTAACACAAAATTGGGTGGAACTGGTAGAGAGAAGGGGAGAGGGAGGTGTTGTAAGGTTTAGTTAACTTTTTTATAGAGTCAATGAAGAAAGAATTAAGAAAGGAAGCAATGCTGTTGGGGAGCTGTGAGGACGGGGGCAGGGGGTAGAAGGGTTGCCTGGATGTAAGTTGTTGATACTATTTCAAAACCTTTTCATGTTGGAGTTGGGGTTTTCTAGTGGTTTTTCATAGTATTGTTTTTTGTCCAGATTGATTTGTTTTCTGGTTAGGTTTCCAAGTTCTCTATAGGTTTGGAGATGGTGATGGGAGTTTGTTTTTCTTCCAGATGTTCGAGGCTCTGTCTTGTTTAAGCATCGGTTTACTGGTAGATTGGATTAACCATGAACCAAAGTTTGTTTTTGTTATTTTTCTAGTGGGGGATAAGGAGTTTAGGATATTCAGGAAGGTATTGTTAAATGTGTATACAGCCTCATTGAGAGGGAGGGTGCAGAGAAAGGACCAGTTAATAGAGGAGACGATTATTTAAGGTATCAGAGCAGATATTAGAGAGATTATGGCTGTCTTTGTATCGGTGAGGTTTAGCAGATGAGGTGAGTGTTGTAACCCTTGGATAGAAAGATGGTCATTGAGGGAGTCAGGTAGAGTGGCAGCACCGTGATACAGATTTGGGTTAGAGGTGAGGATCCAGTCAAGGGTAGTGCTGTTATTTGTGTGCTTATTGATACGGGTGGGAGATGTGATGAGTTAAGAGAATCCAAAGAGACTGATGCTAGTATTGGGAGAGTAGGAGTTAAGGGAGTTTCAGTCAATACTGACATCACCTAGGATGATAGTCACATAACAGATGTTTTGAGATGCATAGGAGAGAAAGTGTTCAATGGTAGGGATGTTGTTGCCAGGTGGGATATACACTGCTACTATGGCTAGGTTTTTGTGATTAATTTACAGTTGGAAATAAGAATTTCAGGTGGATGGAAGTAGGTAGAGGAAAGAGAGAAAGTTTTGTCAGAATATACGATAGCTACACCACCACCTCTTTTCTTGTGCTGATTGAGGCGGAGGATATTATAACCAGGCGGAGAATTTTGGACCCTGTAATATGTGGGTGTAACCATGTTTCTGTGAGGACGAGAATGTCAGGGCTGTAGAGAAAGATAAGGGCATGGAAAGAAGCAATTTTGTTAGCAATGCTTTGAATATTGAAGGACAGTATTTTCAAGGTTTTGAGGTGTGAAGTTGAGGAGTTTGGATAGGGGGTATAGGGGGCAAGGAGAGAGAGTGGTCAGGTAATGTAGTGGAGTTGTTAGAGGGGTGAGTATGGTACCTGTGGTTGGGCTGGAGGGTGGGCCAGGGCTGGGTGAATATTACCAGCCAGCAGAAGCCTTGGAATGAATGGTTTGCATGCTGTGGTAAGGGGGCTGTAGAACAGAAGTTTGGGTTTAGGTTTTGTGATGGGAGAGGGAGGAAGAAGCATTTTAAATTTATGTAAGAGAGTTTGAAAGTGAGTAAACAGTGAGGGAGCTATTAAGAAGTTTATAGATTAGTGGAGTATAGTGATTGAGGGAGCTAGTAGAGGAAGAGTGGGAGTGATAGGAGGTAGAATAGGAAAGAATGAGTATAAGGAGAGATTTAAGTAGAATGAATAACGTACTGCATGTTCAGTGAAAAGTGCGAGTAGTTAAGAGTTATTAGGGTGGAGGAGGTAGTTTTGAGTGACTGGATAGCTAGGACTGGCTAGAAGGAGGAAACTGAGTGGTTGTGGGGTGTGGTTAATTAAAGTGAGTGTGTAAGTTTGAGGAAAGTATGGGTGGATGGGAATAGGGGTAGGGTAGTTGGGGTGGGGGGAGCCCGAGTGAAGCAAGGGTGAATAGAGCAGGTTGAACCAGGACTTGGACAAAGCTGTGAGATGATAAAAGTAATCAACCAGCTAGCCCAGGTCAGTACCTAAAGGCATCTTTTTATCTATATGAACTCAAAAGCAGATTAGTAGAGCATCAGGGAGGTAGAATATAAAATAAATGCAAAGCTTTGGAAACTATATATTTTTGTTACAATAAATGGAAGGAAAAGGGGGAAGAAGTCCAGTAGTGTGCACAGCAGAAGAACCAATGTGAGAATCACAGAGAGTAGATTATATTAGACTTACACTGCTCACAGTCTGTTGATAAAAGGACTTGCAGTAGCTTTTTACTTGTATGGGGTTCAGGTATCCACATTCCTGTATGCAGGCAGTTGATTGAGGGTTTTTTTTATTTTTTTTTTGGACTTTTGAATGTGTTTAAAGGACTGTAAGAAAAGAGAGAGATGTTAATTTAAAGTCAGAAAAGGGGGTAGGTGAAGTAAAAAAAGTATCTAGAAATACTAAATCATAAAGTATCGATAAAATGGAATAACAAACTGCAAACCTACACTACAAATCCCAAGAATTTACATAGATTAGCAATCAGATTGAAAACATTAAACAATAATCGCACTAAAGAAATAACATATCGTGTAGATGGTAAATCTAAAACAGTAATGGATTTAAAAGATATTCTAGAAATCTTTAGGAGTTATTATGAAGAAATTAATAACAAATTTAGCATCAGATAATAGTGATATGGCAGATGGCTTTTTAAGAGAGAATATAAAATAAAAAGTAACAAAAGAACAAAATGATAAATTAGATAAACCTATTACTCTTAGGGAAATAAAAGACCAAATAAAAAAATCTGAAAAATAAAGCTCCTGGTCTAGATCACTTAATTTCTGAATTTTACAAAATTATCACAGATAATATTTTAAAAATATTAACAAATGCTTTTGATGACGTTAGAAGTTCACTAAATATCCCACCTTCATGGAAATTCTCATTGATATCTCCTATCTTAAAGCAAGATAAAGATCGTAAGTTATGTACTTATATTTCCTTATTAAATGTCAATTATAAAATTTTAATGGCGATTTTGGCAAACAGATTAAATGTAATACCAAGGAAATTAATGAAGATCAAACTGGGTTTATTGCAAGAAGGGTAAAGGATAATATTATTAGACTCTTGCCCAACGTTTCCTGGAATTCATTAATTCCAATGCCCTGGACCAAGCTCTTTCTTACCCTCACTAGAGGTAGCAACATTCCTGACCTGGTCATTACTAACATGGACGACCTTTGCTCTACACCAATAGTCAACTCCTCCCTGGTTAGATCTGACCACAAACTAATCACCTTGGAAATCACCCCCCCCCCCCCCAGCAAAGGTAACCACCATGAAAAACTTCTCCAAAGTTAACTTTGGGCTCCTAAAAACAGAGGTGGCTAACTTCACTGCACCCATGCAAATGAAGAATAGTTACATGACCACAGAATCATACTCCAATGCACTGTATGAACACGTACACAAATGCATGGCTCTCACCATATTCAACAGAACCAAGACGCTCTCCTCCAAAAAAAGGAAGCCAATCTGGTGGTCCCCTGCCATAAACAAACTCTACAGCAGAAGGAAGAAACTGATGTGGAATAAGGTGAAGTCCCAAAACTAGAAAAACTCCCTTATCAGCCTCAACAAAAAGTTGAGATCCCTATTCTAAAGCTAGCTATGAAAACAGAATTGCAGAAAATAGTAAAGACAAACATAGGGCCTATATATAGTTATTTAAAGAATCTCTATGGTACTACCCAGATTTGCTCTGAGCTACTGAGCCAACAGATATTGACAATATACTGGCCAACAGATGCAGTGCCAACTTTACCCCTCTCTCCCTCCAAAGGACCAATCACAATACCAGTAGATTGCCAGGTACCCAGTATTACTGCAGCACAGGTTAAAACAGCACTGTCCAAGGCCTAGAATACAGCTTATATCGGACCTTACAATATCCCTGGCTGTGTTCTACATGAACTACAGAGTGAACTGGCACCACACCTGTGTGCCCTGTTCAATCACAGCCTCACCTCAGGCTTTGTCCCTACCGAATGGCACACTGTTGCAGTCATCCCTCTCCACAAAGGAGGAGCAACTATAAACCCTAGGAACTATTGCCCCATTAGCCTGATGAGTCTGATATGCAAAGCTATGGAATGCATCATCATGGACCTAATAAACAAGGATACAGAGAATCTCCAAACTCTGGATCCCACACTGTTTGGTTTTGTGAAGGGTACACCATGCCTGCTCAACCTGGTCGACTTCTCTGAGTCAGTTGCCAGACCTGTGGATGAAAGCAAGGTGGTTCATAGAGCCTACCTTGATCTGGCCAAGGTCTATGATACCATTTCCCACTCAGGAATCATAGGAAAAACACTAAGCTAGGCATCAACCCCTATATCACTAGGTGATTGCAAACTTGCTCAAAGAACCCACAGTGTGAAAGTAGCTAACGCCAAGTCAGACTGCCGACCAATCACAACTGGAGTCCCACAGGGTTCAGTCCTGGGTCCTCTCCTGTTTATCTACTTCTCTGAAGTCCAGGCCAACACAAAGGGACTCTGGCTGACAAAGTTCACAAACGATTGAAAATTGGGAGCTATTATTAACTCCCCAAGTGATGTTCACATCCTGCAAAAAGGCCTCACTGAGACCAATGACTGGTGTCAGAACCATAGCCTTAAGCTCAATGCCAAAAAATGTGTCATCCCCTTTGGAGAAAAATTGGTTACCATGAATTACCACATCAATGGCAGTCTACTGAACACAGAAGACATTATAAAAGCTCTGGGAACACAGGTTGACAGCAACCTATCTTTTGGCCACCACATTGCCACTGTGGTCAGAAGGTCCTTCTATGTGGCACATCTCATTACTAAGGGTTTTGCATCCAGGAAGAAAGAGGTCATTGTCTCCCTCTACTCTTCCCTCATTAGGCCAATCATCAAGGAAAATCCCCCATCTGGCATGTACCTCACTAGACACTGCAACTGGAGAGGCCACAAAAGTACCTCACAAAGATGATCCTAGGCCTTAAACACTTGTCCTATATGGACAGACTCAAAAAAACTCCAACTATTCTCTGTCTCATATCGCCTACTTAGAGGCAATCGCTGCTTGACTTACAAAGTCATGTCTGACCCAGCTCTGTTATAAATGCTACATCTAAAGAAATCCCAATCCCTCCACACCACACACTCCAGAGACTTCAACTTCACTACTACAATCAACAGAACATGCCGGAGGGACAGGTACATAACTCAGAGACTGCCCATGCTATGGAATAGACTTCCCATACATGTCAAACAGAGCACCTCACTGACCCTCTTCAAGTGAAATCTTGACGAGTGGATGAGAAATAGAAAATTCGCCCAGGAGATCACTCCAGTGGCTCTACTCGACAGAGGCACTGGGAACTAATGTCGGGTGGCACAATGCCAGGGTAATCCTATGGGCTAGGCTTGTAAAGGTTCCACAGAAATTAGCCTACTACACACCTCTGAACCTATATATTGCTAATAATAAAAAAGAATAATCAATACTGAGTTTAGACATTGATAATGCTTTTGATTCAATTAATTGGCCTTATTTACAAAAAGTGGTTAAAGCATATCATTTTTTCTCCAGTCTTCTTCTTCTTCTTTCAGCTTTTTTTTGGCTTTTTCTGGTTAGGGGTCACCACAGCGGATCACTTGTCTGCTCATGATTGGCAGTGGAGTTTTACGGTGTTGAGTTGCCAGCCTGATGCCCAACCTTCCACGGAAGGCACACGCACACACACACACACACACACACACACACACACACACACACACACACACACACACTCATGCCTAGGGCCAATTTAGTGTGTCCAATCCACCTACAGCATGTCTTTGGCATGTGGGAGGAAACTGGAGCACCCAGAGGATACCCATGCAACCACAGGGAGGACATGCAGATTCCACACAGAAGACACCCTAGCCGAGAATCGAACCGGAGAATCTCTTGCTGTGAGGCGGCAATGCTAACCACCGCACCACCATGGCCACCCATATAATTTTTCTCCAGTACTTATTGAGATTATAATACAATTTTATAATACCTTTTCTTTTGTTAAAATTGGTTGTTTTATTTCTAGAACTTTTAAAATATTAAAAGGAGTAAAACAAGGATGTCCCTTATCCCCATTATTTGCTCTGTCTATAGAACCTTTGGTCACACTTATTAGAAACAATAAGGAAAAAAAGATTTTAGTGTTAATGGTATGTATAATTCTAAAATTCAATTTCCAGATGATAGTTTAGCTACGAATAATACTGAATCTTCAAGGGGAAATATCATCAATAACATACATTAAGAGAATTTCTGGTTTAAAATTCAATCATAATAAAACAGAATCATTATTAATAAGAAAGTAACTTCTAATTTAGGAAACTATAAGCAATTTGACTGGGAAAATAATCAACTTAAATACTTAGGAATTAATTGCTAACATATCAAATCTAATTGAAAATTTGAATAAATTATATTTTACAATGGAGGACAGGCTTATATAAATAAAAATGTTATTTCTACCAAAATTGTTATATCTTACTTACCTCCTAAAAAAATCATTAAAAGGTTTAATTCTGTATTATTAAAATGTTTATGGTATCCACAAAAAATCGAAAATATCTTATGCCTGGCATGTTAAAAGCTGGAAAGAGAATGGTATTGGATTCCCAAATACTGAACTTTATATCAAATCTGCTATATTAAATATTGTAAGTCTCTGGGTGAATTCAGCTTATAATTCTAGTTGTAAATCACTATGAGGCAATTTTTGTTTCAAATACTGGACATGAATCAAATCCTAATATCCCATCTAATATTAATATAACATACTGGGCTCTAAAAGACTATTGTATAAATAAAAATAATAACTATACTTTTGTTATTAAACATATATTAACTGCATTTAAAACAGTAATGGAAAGTATTTGATTAAATAAATTTTACTCCATGTTTCCTATGGCTTATACTGCTGGTTGTCTGGAATCTTTTAATGTAAATATATTAAACTTGGACAATTATCTAAAATACTGGTTTCAGGTTTTGGACGGAAACAAAATTTATTCTGCAGACAGACTTTTAGCCATATATAATGCATAACCAAGAAATAAGGCACTGGAGGGCTCACCAGATATCAAAACCACTTTAATGAGCACACAAAGAAGTGTGTGTGTGTGTGTGTGTGTGTGTGTGTGTGTGTGTGTGTGTGTGTATATATATATATATATATATATATATATATATATATATATATATATATATTATATATATTATATAGATATAATGCAAACAGAAGTAGTTGGTTAGATATACAGTCTTTCAAGGAATTAATAAATACCTGATAAAAGTACTGTGCTATGACAAAAGTCCCACCAAACAGCACACAGCAAATGTAAAATCCAACAAAAAAGAAGAGTGGCAGGACAGTGCTGGAGTAAATCCTTCTTTATTAAAAGACACAAAAATCAACCAACGATGAGCGCTTTCGGGTTTGATACCCTTCATCAGACAAAGAAGACAAACATTTCCACCAATTTATATTGAAAACCAACCAATCAGTATTCAGTATACTACCCGCCTTTTTTGTAGGGCGGGCTTCAGAGGTACCATGTCATTCAACCCCGGGCTCCTATGAGCCATCAGCTCCAAGATCCACCTAGATTCAAGGGATTCTGTCAATAACTTTATATCCCCTCCCCTATTATTTAACCTTACATTAACCACAGCCCTGAAACTGAAGGTATGTGTAGAAAATCTTTCAATAAATAAAGAAGGATTTACTCCAGCAGTGTCCTGCCACTCTTCTTTTTGAAGGAATTAATAAATGATCTATATATCCCATTAGATTTAAGCACTAAACCTATATCTAAATTATATATATATATATATATATATATATATATATATATATATATATATATATTATATTATATAGATATAATGCAAACAGAAATAGTTGGTTAGATATACAGTCTTTCAAGGAATTAATAAATAATCTACATATCCCATTAGATTTAAGCACTAAACCTATATCTAAATTAGATTTTTTTCAGATTAATGGCAATATATATATAAATATAAATCATACTTGTCAATTTATAAGATATTAAGATCTAAAATTGTTAATTTTGATGTGTCTCGTTTGGATTATTCTACTAAAATAAATACAGAACCTTTCTCAGAAACTGATAAAGTCATGCTTCAAGTTTGTTGGTAACACCACAATGTCTATTATTGGAAATTTTTTACATAGAAGTTTAATGCTACACAAAATAGCCAATTTTTTCAAAAAAGAAAATTCAAGATGCTGGAGATATAATAATAATTTTAAAGCTGATTGGAAGCATATGATTTTGGAATGTCAAATGGTTGCCCCATTTTGGAGTGAGTTTGGAATTTTTTCTAAAGCCTTGTCATCAGACAAATGTAATATCACAAATTCTTTCATTTTTATTTAATGTTCCCATTCCAGATCCTATTCCTATGACTCAAGTGCCTCTCATGTGGTCTATCCTGGCTATTGCCAGAAAGATTATTACAATGAATTGGAAAAACAAAAATGTTCTCTCTCTTGGTGAATTTATATACACTATCTAGCAAAGGATGCATGTAATAAAGAATTATTAACTTTAAATAAATAGAACTACAAATATTACTCATCAGAAATTATATTTGCTAAATCTCAAAGACCTTTTAGAAAAATATTAGTGTTATTAATCAATATTTGTTATGGATTGTTATGGATTCTGTATATAGTTTTATATAGATTTTTGTATAGTTTTACCTGTTGGTTGTTTTGTTCATGTTCTTTTTTAGAAAATTTCAATAAAAAGTTTTTGAAAAAAATAAAGTAGATAATTATGAAATAAGTAAATTTTGCAGCAAAACTGTTTGAACTAGGTGCAGTTTAGTAGCGCGTTATGTCAGATATAATTATATGAATGTTGTTATAACGAGAGTAGAAGACAAAAATATAAGAAAAGAGTCACCAACATGTATGTGCCTATAAAAAATTTAACTTAATTTAGCCAGGGTAATAGCAGGGGCATAGCCAGGAGTCAAACAGGATTTTTTTTTTTATCTTTGAAGATGTATGTGATGCTGAGGCGTCTAACTGGGAGGGGAAGAGAGTTCCAGGACTCAGCACTACAAATGAAGTAAAAAAAAAAAAAAAAACATTTCCTGCTTTGTTGCAAGGTTTGTGCATTTAGAGATGTTTGACACAGCAGAGGGTTCTATTGGTGGAGTGGAGCTGCAGTATACTGCTCAGGGTAGGACATTTTTCAAAGTGAAAAACAATTCTGTGTGCAAACTGTAGTTTAGAGTGGGTGAGATAGCTCAAGTCAATTCAGGTGCCCATGGGCAATATAGTGAGGTGTAGAGTATACCTTGTTGGAAGCAAATTTGGCTATTTTATTATTGCATTGTTCTAGTTTAGTTGTTGGGGTGGACTGGAAGTGTAGGCAGCAGATAGATAGATGCTAACGTTATCCAACTGTTTTCAGTCAGATATTGTTTGGCTCTATGTAGCAGACCTAACTTCTGATGTGTTTTTTTTTTTTTTTTATTACTTCTTCGATATTGAGACAGAATGTCATGGTCTTGTCTAGTATAACCAGTACCATGTCAATATTTGTGATATCTTCACAAGTGATTTGAAAGTTAGCTTCGCATTTGTTATGAAACTTATGTGTGAAAACAAGTTTGGTCTTTTTGGGTTTTAATATTAGGTTTGACTTTGCTAGCCAGTATTCTATGGAGGAAAATTAATCTTGTGTGAGCTGTTGGAGAAGAATGGGGTTTTAGGCAGAACAGATAAGGGTTGGATTACTAGTGTACAGAACTACTTTGGCATGTTTTGTGGTAGTACACAAGTTATTTATAAATATATTAAATAGGAGTTTAATATATAAATATAGTGTTAAAATATGAAAGGAAAAGCAGGTTCTTAATAATTGAGAGGGGAAAGTCACAGGAGGACAAGTGGAGAAATCTGTATGAAGTCAATATATTGCATATATGCATGCAATCTGAAAACTAACAGACAGATGGAATGCTTATTTCAACACAATGGAAAAGTACCCTTCCTTGTTTATGAAAGACAATGTTCTTCCCTTCTAGAAGAAGGCACTCACTTGAACTACTTCACAATAACTGATGTCCTTGCAGTCACTGCTTCAGTATTCTTTACCGTATGGGACTCCCTGCTGCTGAAGCCCAAACATTCGGCCAGTCTACCAGACAACTTGTATATTTAAAAAGTATGTCAAATGTCACCCAAATGCTCCTTGCATAGCATAGGGCATAAAGGTGGCATTCAGGCCTACCATAAACAAAACTTCTTTGCTGCCACTTCTGAATGTATCTTTTCACCATCAGTCTCTTTTTCTGCACCCATTTCTGCCAGTTGAACGCATTTTCAGTCTCCAGTGACTACTTATGCTTGCTGATTTCTTTACAGTTGCAGACAAGTGCCCTATTTTTTTTTTTTTTGTGTGCGTGTTTTTGTCAGTGCTCCTTGAGGTTGATGTCATCCAGGAAGTGTAAATGCCAGTGTGGGAGACAGATTCTCCATAAATACTGCCATGATAAGTGTCTTTTTTGCCTAGGAGCTACTCATGACTATATGGCTTGTTCCATTTGTCAGGTGTTTGTTCCAAAAACCCTTCGCAGTAGACTTTCGGCCCTTTCCTTGTACCTTGAGACCAGTGTCTTAAGCTTCTCACTAAAGATACAGTGAAAGGAAACTCCCGTACTGAGGGTCAGCTATTAGGGAAGAAGGTGTAAAAGGTACAACCAGAATCTTCTGCTGTCCAGCCTCTGCCAGGTGTTCCTCCCAATGCTGTTATAAACCCAGAGGCTCACCTGGCTGTGTTGTTGGATTACTCTACAGTGACTGTTTGGGTGGCTGGTTAGGGCTGGCTGGCAGCACATCTGGAAAGGCTTTGCAGGTGTCTGTCTTGGATGTTCAGGGGGAACCACAGTTGATTTTTTTCCAAGTGGCCTAGGGGAGTTCCTCCATGTTCCTCTACTCCCCCTTAAAAGACCTAGAGAACAGGATTCTACTGAGGATGAGTTGGATTCTGATAATGAATCCTTGACTGATTCTACTCAAATTCCTTCTCCTTTGGACTTTGGGTCAGAAAAAGAGGAACCTATTAGTCCACATGTTCCTTTTGAGGAAATTTCCTTTGGGGACACATTCTCTATGATGGGCTTTAAGTGGATTCTGCACAGGTCTCCAATATCCATAAGATGTACTATGCATTGCTGCAGCTGAAATCTTCTGAACCTATGGTTATTCTTCCTGTTTTGACTGCTTTTCTGGATGCTTTTCCAATACATCTCATGTGCCTGATTCTCTGCTCCAAGAAGCCGGACAGGTTTTATAGGGTGCCTCAGGAATGTTCTTTTCTATATAAATGTCCTGCTGCTGACCCCTCTGTAGTGTCTGTGACCTCTAAGTTATCTGAATTGCTTCCTTTGCCCAAGTTACTGCCTTATGACAAGGACAGCAGAACTATGGAAATTTGGGTAAGAAGGTGTATACTTCGGCTACCTTAGCTTTTAGGGCTCTTAATTATAAGACCCAGATGTCTAGGTTTGTGTTTGTTTATTTATTTATTATTTATTTATTTATTTACATTTGTTGACTGGGAGTGTCCGACTGGACATAGGTCCATTTTCAGCAGAGGCCAGGAGAGAAAAGCTCCACAGTTAAAATATACAGACAGTAGTTACATTGGATTTACATAGCAATTAAGAATTTGATCAACACAGCAATTAACAATTACAACATAGTTACAGATGAACATGGTACATCAGTAGACAACTAGAATCTTTATAATCTGCGAAGTACATAACAGACATTAACAATTGTTACAATAAGAAGTTCCTGCTGTATAATAAGTAGTTAGGCTTATGAGCATCCAAGCTTGCTATAATCAAGGCAGTTAGTGGGGTGGAAAGAAAGGTACTGGGTGGATGGTGTGGGTGATATTGTGTTGGCTCTTCTTTTTCAGGCCTGTCAACTTATTTCTGATTTTCCAGACTCTGAGGTTAAAACTTCTGTTCTTTCATTGCTAGAGACTATCT
This sequence comes from Protopterus annectens, assembly GCF_019279795.1. Taxonomy (NCBI): domain Eukaryota; kingdom Metazoa; phylum Chordata; order Ceratodontiformes; family Protopteridae; genus Protopterus; species Protopterus annectens. The sequence continues at coordinate 957,409,479 of NC_056744.1, read as the reverse complement.
CAGGTTGTTCATCATTCTATTTAATGTAGTTATGATGTAGCAGAGGCCTCTTCTAGGTCTGCTGTTTTTGGTTCTGTGATGAGGCGGTATTCTTGGCTGAGGCTTCAAACTCTACCTGATGAAATTAAAGCTAAGTTAATGGAAGTTCCTCTGGATTCTAAACTTTTGTTTGGGGAAGCTGCTGCTGGTTTAAGTCCCTTCAGGATGAGGGTAAGGCCTTACAGGAGCTTAAACATGTTTGTTTCTCCTGTGCCTAAATTTCAGAGAAATTACTCCGTTAAGTGTGCCTTTGTTCCTAGGCAATCCTGCCCCTCTACCAAAAAGGCAGGAAGAGTGGCAAATGAGGATCCTCCTGCTAAGGTTACTCAGCTTTCAGGGACTCCTAAGGCTTCCTTTCCAGACAAACCAGGTGCTGTGTTAATATCCATCTCTTCCCAGCCGTATTCCTCTTTCCCTTCACCTTTCTCTTTCTCTTCCTGTTTGACTTCAGCTCACTCAGGATTCTTGGGTTCTGTTGATTATTCTTCAGGGGTACTTCATGGTGTGCAAATCCCATCTTCCTTTTATGGGCATTCATCAGTCTCCTTGGGAACAACTTCCCTTTTTCCCAAGAGGTTCTTAAAAATCTCTTGACTGAGGATACTATTCAAGAGGTGGCTGTGTCTCTACTTCAGACTATTTCTAGTGCCCAGAAAAGAGGGCACTTGGAGATCTATTCTTGACCTCTCTCATCTAAACACTTCCCTAAAAGTGCCTTCCTTTTGGATATTGTCCCTTCAGGTTCTGTTTCCTCTCTTGCTTCCTCAGGCCTAGATGGAGTCTCTGGATCTCAAGGATGCTTATTTCCATATTCCAATCCATCTTCTTTTCAGGAAATGTTTGCATTTCTGTGTGTTGCTTTTTGGTATTTTCATTTCTCTGCTTTGCCTTTTGACCGTTCTACTGCCCCATGGGTGTTCATTAAATACCTTGCTCCTGTAATTGCTTTTTGTAGGCTTTCAAGGTTCCAAGTATTTCCTTAGATGACCTGTTGATTCAGGCATCCTCTCCAGAGACCCTTTGACAAAATCTTCATTTTGCCATTTCCCTTCTTCAGAGCCTAGCTTCAGTATAAATTTCAAAAAGTCTTCTCTGACTCCTCAGGATCATGTTTTTCTGGGTTGCAGGATTCAGACAGTGCCAATGTTTGCATCCCTGCCCCTCCACAGGCCTTAACTCTCATTTCTTTCTTTCACTGACCTCCATTACTGCCTGGGAGTTGGAGAGCACTGGGTTTCATGGTATCCACCACTCTGATGCTCACTCAGGCCAAACTTCACATGAGAAAGTTTCAGTGGTTCCTGAAGTCAGTGTGGTTCCAACATGCACATCCTC
>NC_056744.1:957263105-957390605 GCF_019279795.1 Protopterus annectens | reverse complement strand
TGACAAAAACCCAATTCATGACATGCTCAAGCAGTTTCTTCAGCGGCACTATTATATCTGATAAGCTAGGTATGGCCTTTGACAGATACTGTACCATTCCAAGAAATCTCATAACAGCTGACTTTGTGACTTTTGCCTATTAAATACAGTGCTGAGTATCTGAAACTGGCTCTATCTTGTGGATGTCACAGTCTGACTCCCATATTTGAGATTAGTCGCACATCAGGCATTTGCTTTTATTCAACTTCAGACTGTTCTTCCTTAGCAAGTCCAGCACTTTGATTAGCTTTCTATCATGCTTTAACTACCCAGATGAACAGAAAATCTGTTATACACCATCCAGACATTATATTATAACTGCCGCAACATGTGGAATATTAAGTGTTGATGAAATTTCATAAAGCATTCTAAGAAATCTGTATCTGCCTTGTGGTGTGCTGATGTTACGTAACTCTGAGTTAAACTTAGCAAGTTTTGTTTTCAAAAAGCTTAATTATCATGTAGCACAAAATTCTTTTTTTGGCGTCAAACACATTTGGAACAGCCTCCTCAACACAACAGTACAAATTTCCTTTTAATATTTCTATACAGATTTTGGTAATGTGTGAAAATCCTGGTTGTCTTGATTCACAGTTGTAACCATGCCATTAATCCAGTCAGCTGAAATTGTTTATCACAAAGATTCTCCATTCACCTCAATTTTTGCTTGTTCTTTAACAGTTTCAGGCACTCTACTAGGTATACATATCGATGATACCATGTTGGAAGATTTTAGTATGGTTTGTTTGTGTCTTTCGGCTTTTCCCGGTTAGGGGTCGCCACAGCAGAACTCCGGTCTGCTAATGATTGGTAGTTGATTTTTACATGCCGAGTTACCAGCCCTGATGCACAACCTTCAACGAAGGTACGCCCATTCACGCATGTCTCCACGCAGAAGACGCTCTATCTGAGAATCGAACCAGATAGCGTCTTTACTGTGTGGCGACAACACTACCGCAGCACCACTATGGTATTTCCCTTAAATATCATAATCTGATAAACATTAATGCCTTAAAATACATCATTAAAATCCAAAATCATTATAGTTTGCCTACATAAAAATACAGCTGTGTAAGAACTTATAAGAGTAGATGTCCTACTGATCACTGTTACAGTATTACAACACTATTGCTATTGGGTTATCTCACCCAGGTAACTATTTCTGGCTAGAGTATCAAAGCCAAAAAACTTCTATATGGCCATTCATTTGACATATAGCTTAAGCCATAAGGATACACAAGCAGATATATGAGCTCAAGATCCTCAGACTATCTCTAAGCCAAGAGTTCTGGAGACACCCGAGGAAAAGAACTGTCAAAAGATTAAGGTTGTCTCCAAGGAGAGGAGTATGGAAATGGTTCTCCCACAGTCCATGAGCATTCATAAGATAAAAATTAGAAAAAAGGGGTGAAGGGAAGTGGGAAGAAATACTGCAAAAGAGATCAGTAGGACATGTATTGAGTCATGATTTGTCACATAATTTAGATTTTTAGCCATAGAATTGATCAATAAGAGTGTCAGGTTAAGGAATGTTAAGAACTACACAGAGAGATTTGAAATGAAATGCTGCTCTCATCTTCCCTATTGACAGCACATAAATGCTCTCTTACCCTTTCTCTAAGTGTTCGATTGGTTTTACCCATGTAAAACGCAGAGCATTTCATGCATCTAGCCAGATAAACCAAATCTCTGGACTTGCAATCTGCAATCTGCATAATGTTTAAACTCATATACCTTAAAAGTACTGGGATGTACTAATCTATTCACATTGGCCAGATATACACAGCAGTTGTAGTTCCTACATCCAAAAGTTCTCATCCTTGTAGGCTCTACTCTTTTCAAAGTGTCTTTTTCATAGCATAGCAACCTTTTTAATGACTTATTTTATATGTGTAACTGGGTTTATTTCCCACTAAATTATGTCATTTTTTAGGATCTCCCAGTTCTTTCCTATGACATCACAAATAACTATTATTCATGGAGTAGAGTATCACTAACCTACATTTGTAAAAGTTTATTATTGTAGTCATTGTCTCATCTTCTACACGTCCCTTTCTGTCTCTAAAATAAGGCTTGCCCCAATTCTTCCTGTCTCTAAAATAAGGCTTGCCCCAATTCTTCCTATCAATAACTCTTATCACGTAATCACATGCACTCTTCTTCCCTGTAACCTCTTTCCTTGAGTTCATTTGCCAAACCATTCAAAGCTGCATCACATCTCACATCAATGCTAGTTAGTCAAGAGACCCTCAAACCTTGCCCTCATACTAAATTCCTATAGAAATAATGTGGATGCATACTATTGTGATGTAATAAATTGTTCCTTCTACAGGGTTTCCTATACAAGTCTAACTGTAGAGTATTACCATTGTTGTATATCCAAACATCTAAGAACTCTATAACATCACTTGACCATTTCCCTTTCAGCTCTAGAAAGTCAATAGTAGAACTGACAGTCTATAAAAGCAGATAATTCTGTTTCTGTGCCGCATCATCCAAGAAAGATGTCATCCACAAATCTCCTATAGTATGATATATACTTGGAGAATTCCCCATTGTTCACTATATATTGTATTTCCCAATATGCTACTACTAAATTGGCATATGAATTGGCACATGAAGTGCCCACGGTGATGCCTTTCTTCTGCAAATATCTATCTCCAAATGAAAAAAACATTGTTACTTAGAATTAAATCTAGCAATAGGCACAGCTCCAAAATCTTATCACTTGATATCGCCTTATATTTCAAAAACTGCCTTACATAGTCTATCCCCACTTCATTCAGTATTACTGTAAAGCGTGAGGTGAGAGTGACTGGAAAGAATCCTTGCATCTATCAGAAAATGCATAGTTTGATAAGGTTCTTAAAAAAAGTTCTGTATCTTTAATAATAGTGGGTGTATCATTCTACTGGAGATGAAGGTAATAAAATTAAAGAGGATTCACTGACAGCGAAGACATCTTGAAGCATGCATTTGTTTCAAAATGGTGCCACGGGGTAGCACATTCTTAAAATGCCTGCATTTGGCAACACTTGCCCTGAGTTACTCATTAAATGGCAGAAATTAAACATTGGAACTAGTATGGGATACTTGAAATTGTTAATAGAACAGTACATGACCATAGAGACGGAGTTGGTAACATCTATCACTAGTTTACAAAGGCAGATAAATGCTGCCTTTACTTCAGAAAAACATAATGCGTTCTAGAATGAATTAAGTATGAATGTTTCTGTATTTGAGCAGAAACTTCACATTCAGAAGTAAAAGAAACAGGAACAGGATCTGAGAGACTTTCAAACACGGCAAGTGTTTTCCTGGCTGAAGAGACCAACCAGAGACATAGAAAATGACCAACCCCTTTCCAACAATCAATCCCTCTCCCCAATAATGAGGGGAGGTGGAGATGAGGTCATCAAGCAACAATGGTGAGTTGCCGTTAGCCATTGCAAATGTGAGTGAGGTCAAATGGAAAGTTAAGGAGGCTGCCAACTCAGCAGCACAGTCAGTTTTTCAATGTTCCCGCTTCCAATAAGGGATTTTTCACCTTCTCCTCTTTCACAAGGTAGGGGAACGAAAAGAAGGAAAACGTTACAAGACAGAGTTGAGACCAAGGCACAGATGAAGAAACCCTTACAGTTCCTGAACTGGGATTTGTAATGAACATTTCCCGATCTAGTTTAAGTGAAGCAGAAGTGACACTGTTATGTAAAGGTTTCTCTTTTATACCCTCATTACACACAGGCTATGTAGACTTTATTGTTGACATTAAAATGTTTGCAAGAAATGTGATTCTTAAATTTGTGTTTGGGAATAAAGATTCCACCAATGGCTATTTTTAAGAAGCCAGCCACAGTTATACCTCAGCTGCATCCGTTGTTGGAAGCCTTTGAACGAGCTTGTTAGAGGGATTTTTGAAGTTGGCACAGAATCGTAGTAGTAATTGCAAATTTCATAATTTAACTATATATGAATATTGAGCATTATCTAGTCTACAAAACAACACAGAAATAGTCATTAGACCTGCGGATAAAGGTGGGTAAATGTTGAAAAAGTAAATATGTTAGCTGAAATAGATACATGTATGACAATATCATCTGAACAGCTTAATACGATTATTAGAAAAGTTCAGTCTGATTAATATGAATTCCTCATGAGTGATGTGATTAACAGAAATGTACAACTATTTTTAGTAGAGACACCAACCATCCCAACATTCAAAGGGCTGCCTAAAGTGCATAAGGATACATTAAACACTCCACTTAGACTGACTGTATCTAGTAAGCAGTGGATAGCAGAGGTTATGTCCATCTATGTGTAGAAACAGCTTAGGGCCTTAGTAGATGATGCACACACCATTATTAAGGATACAGAACATTTTTAAGAACCTTGTCAGACTATGCATTTTCTGATAGATACAAAGACTCTATCTTTCTAGTCACTCTAGATGTCACCTCACTCTTTACAGTAATACCAAATGAAGTGGGGATAGACTATGTAAGGCAGGTTTTGAAATATGAGGATATCAAGTGATAAGATTTTGAAGATGTGCCTACTGTTAGATTTAATTCTAAGTAACAATGTTTTTTTCATTTGGAGATAGATATTTGCAGCAGAAGGGGATCACCATGGTCACTCCATGTGCCAATTCATATGCCAATTTAGTAATGGCATATTGGGAAATGCAATATATAGTCAACACTGGGGAATTCTCCAAGTATATATCATAGTATAGGAGATTTGTGGGAAATGTCTTTCTTGTATGGAGCTGCGCACAGACAGAATTATCTACTTTCATAGATCATGTCAATTCTACTACTGACTTTCTAGAGTTGAAAGGGAAATGGTCAATGGATGGTATAGAGTTCTTAGATGTTTGGATATACAAGAATGGTAATACACTACAGACTTGTATAGGAAACCCTGTAAAAGGAACACTATTAAAACGCAATAGTATACATCTGCATTATGTCTATAGAAATTTAGTACAAGGGCCGCCCTCAACTCAGACCCAGATCTAGATTAGCTAGCACTGATGTGAGATGTGATGCAGCTTTGAATGGCTTGGCAAATGAAATTAAGGAAAGAGGGTACAAGGAAGACGAGTGCATGAGATTACTTGATAGGAAGAATTGGGTCAATCCTTATTTTAGAGACAGGAGGGGAAGTGTAGAAGGTAAGACAAGAATGAACTTTTACAAATGTAGGTTAGTGACACCCTACTCCATGAATAATAACGTTATCTGTGATATCATAGGAAGGAACTGGGAGATCCTGAAAAGTGATGACAAAATAATTTAGTGGGAAATAAACTCACTCATAAAAATAAGTCACTAAAAAGGTTACTATGCAGTGAAAAAGACACTATGAAACCAGTAGAGTCTACAATGATGGGAACTTTTGGATGTAGGAACTGTAACTACTGTGTATATGTGGCCAATGAGAATAGATTTGTATATCCCAGTACTTCTAAGGTATAGGAGTTTAAAAATTATGCAGATTGCAGGTCCAAAGATTTGGTTTATCTGGCTAGATGCATGAAATGCTCTGCGTTTTACATGGGTAAAACCAATCGAACACTTAGAGAAAGGGTAAGAGAGCATTTATGTGCTATCAATAGGGAAGATGAGAGCAGCACTCTAGCTAGACATGTATTGAGTCATGATTTGTCACATAATTTAGATTTTTAGCCATAGAATTGATCAATAAGAGTATGAGGTTAAGGAATGTTCAGAACTACACAGAGTGATTTGAAATGAAGTGGATCATCAGGCTGCAGTCAGATCGAGCACTCAGGTTAAATGACAGGGTTAGTTTGAAGCCTTTCTCAATAGATGTTTATGGGGACATCTAGTGGTCATTTTAGGATATTACAGTTCATTGAAGCAATCTACAAATGTAAAAGTGGATTTTGTTTTGTATAAAGTTTATTTTCATGATTTTAGTGTGTTTTTAAGAATATAATGTTTTCAAATACATTGCTTGCTATTTTTTATAAGTTATATTCATGCAGTATTTGATTTTATATGTAAGCATTTTAGACTTTTAGCTACAGAACTGATCAATAAGAGTATGAGGTTAGGGAATGTTAAGAACTACACAGAGACGTGAAATGAAGTGGGTCATCAGGCTGCAGTCAGATAGAGCACTCGGGTTAAATGACAGGGTTAGTTTGAAGCCATTCTCAATAGACAGATCTCAGACATTAATTTAGTTTAGACAGGCACATTTGATAATAGCAGTTTGTTTATAGTAAGACAAGACAAACATGGTTATATCTACGTGTATATACCATGTACATATATCTATACATAAACATCCTTATGTCTGTGCTATTTATTGTGTTTTATTCATGAAACACAAAAATACAAAGAAATGTTTGTAGTTTGAAGCCTTTGCTAAACAGATGTTTTAGGCATTGACTTTGTTTAGAATGAAGTATTTTGCAGATATACTCATGTTTGACATCTTTAGTTTTCATACAAGCATACAATACTTATCTATTCATGATTATATATGATATCTATAGTGTTTTATACATATATATATATATATATATATATATATATATATATATATATATATATATCTTAGGAACGTACATATTTTTTACATGTTTATCAGGATGTATAAACATTTACACCCATAGCTATATGTACTGCATTTAGATACATATGTTTATGCTGACATCTAGTTGCCATTTTAGGATATTACAGTTCATTGAAGCCATATGCAAATGTAAACGTGGATTTTGTTTTGTATAGTTTATTTTCATGATCTTTGTGTGTTTTTAAAAATATGTTTTCAAATACATTACTGTTTTTTATAAGTAATATTTATGCAGTATTTGATTTTATATGTAACCATTCTGGATTTAAATTTTTGCTACGTAGGATTGTGATTGTTTAGGCAACAGATGATGCATGTATTTAAATGGAACAGTTTTTAGTATTTGTACATGTCTGATGAAATGTCTAGGAGAGACACAAAAGCGTTTACTACTTCATTAAATATATATAGAGAAAGTTTGCTCCCTAGTGACCGTGTGTGTGACCTCTGGGTATTGCTTATATTAATCTATAAATTCCCTAACCATTACCTTACTTCCATAGGTAAACTTCAAATTTAACAATGCTGAACTTCTAACAACACTCCTAAAACTCAATTGGAAAACTATATATTTAGCAGCAATTTATATACCACCAGGGAATAACATTGATACTGCTGAAAGCATCCCGTATTGGATATCCCAGCAAACTAACCATGAAACTACACAGCAAGAAGTCCTCCTGTTCAATTCTCGGCTGGAGTGCGGGGAGTGCCTACCGTGTGGAGTCGGCATGTCCTCCCCGCGGGTTGAGTGGCGTTCCGAAAGACATGCATTAATGGGCGTGCCTTTGTTGAAGGTTGGGCGTCGAGCTGGCAACTTGGCACTGTAAAAATCTACTGCCAATCATTAGCGGACCGGAGTTCCGCTGTGGTGTCCCCTAACCAGGAAAAGCCGAAAGACAAGCAAACAACTTGGAGAATTAAATATAGGCAGACTACTCAGATTCCACTATCCCCACTGAATCCATAAACTTGTACAACTTCAGACAATTAATAACCACACCTACTAGCATCACTAAAGCATCAGGGTGGCACTCAACATTAGATTGTATTCTTACAAACAAACCAAACTAACAAATGTAGACTGCTTCTCAGATAGCATAACTGACCACATACCAACATATGCTATTAGAACTCACCATGACCTAGATAAAACATTGGGGGGAATTTAATAAAGCCTACACAGTTACTTCCATGTAGGAATCATGCTGCAGTGCTTACACAGCTGTGAATATTTTTAGATTCAGTAAGCACTGCTGTGCAGCATGCACGCAACACGGAAACTACCATGGCATGCAAATCACCTCATAAGCAGATGAATGTCATGCAAATGAAGCAGGTAGAGTGATCCAGCAAGCAGATAGGCATCTCTTCAGATCCCGTGTCAGTGTTTGTTGTGTACATGGAAAGATTCCGTGTACAGGAGTGTAGACAGACAAAAGGGGTTGTAAAAATTTAGATATTCTGACATAAATGTCATACTAAACACACATATGAGAGAAACTATCATCCTTTATGTCAGAAAAATTAAAGAAAAAGTTAAATAATTTTTTTTTTTTTTTTAATAATCTGGCAATTTTTGCACAGTGTGCCACAGTGTGCAAAAATGCTTAATAGAAAAATAAAGAATCGACTGGAAAAAAAATTAATTAGTATGTAACATAAAGAACAGTGCATGGAGTCCTTAAAACTGTGCACTGGTGTTGTTGCTAATGTGATTGGGCTCTGAAGCGTGTAGTTTCCAGGCTGTGAGCATGGATGCCTATGCAAATGAGGTGGAGGAACTAGATAGAGAAAGTACTCATGTCTGCATATCCCATTCATGTAGGCTTAGACCCATGTTGCTGTTTACACAGGAGGTAGCTGACACAAGGGGAAGTGTATGTACTGACTTCTAAGCTCATTTCAGCTTAGGTCCATGTGTTTGAGTGGCTTGCTGCCTGGCTCAGCGAGTCACTACAAGAGTCTGTGTTCACTAACTTCTATGCTTTGTTTACCTTCCGTATGCATGTTTGCATAGCATACCACCACTCAGAGCATGTTTAAAAAAGTGTACTTAATTAGTTTTGACCCTTGTTTAAGCTACAATGATTTTTCCCCAATACCCTGCACCACTGGAGTACAGACTTTGGAATTTTAACTGAGAAAATGCTAGGGGCTGCTGCAGGTCTGCTGCACTTGTACGTGCTAGATGCTAAAGTTAATGCTGCTGCTGCTGCTGACAGTAGGCTTAGGGAAGGAAGAGTGTGTTCAGGCCCAAGGTACCCTTCCAGAAGCTACATGAGCTAGAGATTATACAGCACTACAGGGTGGACAGGGACATATTACAGGAACTCACTGAGCTCTGCTGCCCTCAACTCAGACCGAGAACCAACAGAGGGGAACCCATCCCAGTGGAAACAAATGTATGTGTAGCCCTTAGGATGCTAAGCTACAGGTACTTTCCAAAGACCAACTGGGTGCATGGGGGTCTCTCAGCCATCAGCATCTAGGCTACCCCACCAGTTCCTGGATGCCATGCTACCACATGCCAGTGACTACATTTCTTTTCCCCTCACCACTGAGGTGAGAGCCAGCAATATGCAACACTTCTACAGTGCAGCACACTACCCTGAAGTACTGGGTGTCAGACTGCACTCATGTACACATCAAGGCACCACCTGGTGAGGAGGGTAGAATCTACATCAACCACAAGGAGTACCACTCCAACTGCCAGATCATGTGCAATACCCAGGGAATTATCAAGAATGTGCATGTTGGCAGCCCTGGCAGTTATCACAGCTCCCATATCTGGCAAGCATCACAGCTGTACCAGATGTTTGCTAAGGGAGAAATCTCACATGGCTATTTACTGGGGGATGCTGGATATGCCCTGGAACCATGGATAATGACACCCATCAGAAATGCACACACACCCACTGATTTAATGCCATTAAAGAGGCACAAGCACAAACTGGGATAATCATAGAACATGTTTGAGCTTCTGAAGTCATGGTTCCACTGCCTTGATATACCTGGTGGAGCACAGCAGTACTTTCCAGCCACATGTGCACATAGGCTCACAGTATGTGCCATGCTACACAACATGATCCTGTTCAAACAGCTGCAGCAGGATCAGCAAAGGGAAGGGATACACAGCCCCCCCCCCCCACCACCACTGCCTAGGTCACCAAAGCCACAATAGGACTCTGAGGAGGAACCCCCTGATGATGTCCCTGTAGCAGACAGACATGCCTAGCATGCTTTGGCTTTGGCTAAGAGACAATGCATAGCACATTCATTGACAACCTAGGGCCCTAGGGAATGACACCTTACTCCTACTCACATACATATAGTAAAATTGATGCTAGGCAACCCACACAACCTGTACCTATCCATGTATTGGCTGTGTACTGCTTGTAGAGTCAGCCTTGAACTACAGTTATGTCAGCTGCTGCATTCACAAGGTAAGTCCCTAACCTAGACACTCCTTTTAAGTATTATTATAATATGCTATTGCATGCATGGATTTCCTGCATTTAAGAAAGCAAATATGCGGGCTATTTGGACACAAGTAACATGCACATTGGACTACAGTTACCCAGTCAACTAGTATGTGTTCCTTAATATTCACTAAGCCTCATGGTTGGAATATGCACTAAATAAGTCAAGGGAGATGTTAAACACTGGAGTCACATGATAGTCGGACTACTGAGTATCCCAGTAGAACATGTCGTGTTGTTCCCCCACACCCAACACAGCAGTTTCCCCATATAACCACTTTAACAGTAGGTCATCAGTGATATATCAGCAGTCTAGGCAAACTGAGGGCAGTAACATAGAAATCAAGCACATATGGCATGCATCACTTCATGCAGGAATAAAAATGTACATATGTATGCTGTTGACTGTGTGATGAATGACTACTCTCTGGCTTGCAGGTTCTGTGGCTCAGTGGACTAGGGAAGTTAGCAAGGGTAATGCCATTGATGGTTCAGTTCTGGAGGTATCCACATCTTTTTTTATGTGAGGTATTATGTTGACGTTGTCACAGACTGCATGTTTGGTGTAACATTATGAGCGTCTGTCACATATTAATTACATCAGACAGCTGGAGAATGCCATGGACATTTTGAGTGAAGTGCAATACTGCAGAAGCAGGAATAAGTGTCAGTGTCCATAACACACAAAATCCCAGAATGGAGTGCAGGTAGGTGTGGCCTGGAGTCACTTTTTAAGTACTGACAGTCCCACTGGGCATGCCCATACACTTGGTTAAACTGAGCACAATCCTGTTGCCCCTCAATCAAAATGACTCACTATATATAGATATGGTTATACATACATAAATACATATATGTATACTTATCTGTCTGTCCCTGTCTCTCTCTCACACTGCATCTCTGTATTTTCAAATATATATATATATATATATATATATATATATGTATATAAAGCTATATACATATATAAAAACATACATCTCAGTCTCTTCCCATATAGCTACATAACACATATACATATCTCACACACAGCTACATTTATATATACATCCCTGTTATACACAGAAATGTATGTGGATGTCTGTATCGTCCTACATATACTAATACTGGTGAGTAAAACTGCTCTATCTCACATCTGTTACGCTGCTCAAAGGATCCAAAGTATGGACTCAACAATACATAATGCACTTACCTACAGACCCCTGTGCCTACTGGGTGTCACCACAGACAGCAACAGGTGAGCAGGTGATGTTATGTATAACGTTATCTATGCACGCATGGACAGGGCACATTGCCCCTGCTCACAGGCTTGCCCATCTAAGTGCAAACAGCCAAACACGGCCATACTGGTAACTGTAGACACATAGCTAGGATAACAACAGTAATATCACTGCTAGGATACTAGATGCAGATAACAGTACAAAGCAATATCACTCTGCAGGCCAGAGATGCTGTTTGGCACAAGCCTAGTTTGTGTAATCCACAAGTAGTTTACCTGCAATCATATATAAAACAGACCAGCCATGGCACCTGTGATAAGTACTGTGACCTATAGAGTGTAAGACTACATAGGGGTTCTTAATCTCACTGTAGGCCACTTGGTGTATGGGTGTGTGTGTGTGTGTGTGTGTGTGTGTGTGTGTGTGTGTGTGTGTGTGTGTGTGTGTGTGTGTGTGTGTGTCCTCCTGCCAAATAACTGAGAAACCTGCATTGGCTATCAAATTGCAATGGTTGTGCACTTTTTGGCCCTGTTAATTTGCTGCTGGCTTCTACAAGGTCTGATGATGTCATCTTCCTTAAGACTGCCAGTTGCCATTGTAGCATCTGACTTAAGCTGTGGTGTATGCGATAAGTACTGTGATCAATAGTTTGTAAGACTATATAGGTAGGGGATTACTGCAGGCCACTTGGGTGTGTGGGTGGGTGTGTGTGTGTGTGTATCCATATGGCATAAATATGATCACCTCAGTAACTTACAAAGAGGTAGGGTTTTGCAGAATTTTAGTTGTAGCAGGTGATGTGACCCTCCAAATGCCCGACCACAACTTGGCCTGCTGATGTCATCAAGCATATGTCCTAAACCGACAGTACTATCAGACATGAGGTGTGCTGCATGCATCACACACTGTGATCTGTACTGTGTACCATTACAAAGGTAAGTGTTCAATCTATATACAGCCAACTTGCACTGTATGCGTACTGTGACATATCCTGTAAGCAGGAAAGTACAGTTTTGTACCTACCATAAATGTAGATGTCCGATAGATATGCAACTGCAGTCATAACATATGGGTTGTCCTGCCTCAGGCAGCCCTCGGTCGGCCGGATTCCAAAGTCTGGGTCCGGCGTTGGCTGGTGTCGCCTCCTCTCCGACGTCAGAGTGGCTGGAGTATAAAGGCATCGGCAGACGCCATCTTCTTCAGTGTTTCTTGCCCCAGATGCCAGGTGCCCTCCTAGGAAGGCTAAATTTGGTGAATGGATAAACAATTCCAGACATGCAAAACAGTAATAAACAGATACACCATAAGAGGTACCCCCAGCTAATAGGAAGGGGTAGTGGACCCATAAAGAAGGTTGCAGAGGGGTAGGAGGGTGGGAAAATCCGACTGCAGTTGCATATCTATCGGACACCTACATTTATGGTAGGTACAAAACTGTACTATGTCCTTCAAGAATGCAACTGCAGTCATAACATATGGGTTGAATACCATAGCCAAGCTGGGGGTGGATGGAACTAAGAAAGGGATGGTGTAGCTAAAATGCCCTGCAGGACTGCCGAAGCAAAGCCTGCTCGGGATCTGGAGTATAAGGGCAGGTTGTAGTGCTTGGTAAATGTATGCACGGAGCTCCATGTAGCAGCCTCTAGAATGTCCTTTGTAGCCACTCCTCTTAGGAAAGCTGTGGATGTGGCTATAGCTCTGGTGGAATGTGGCCTAATATTGGCTGGCACACCTTTTCCATGGAAAGAATAGCAGAATCTGATGCAGTGTCCAATCCATTTTGAAATTGTTTGTTTGGAGATTGCTTTTCCTTGTACTCCAGCAGCATAGGCTACAAACAGTTGGTCAGACTTTCTGGTGGCCTTAGTTCTGGCCAAGTAGTAACGTAGTTGCCTGTGTATGTCCAAAGTATGCAGCAGTTTTTCCCCCCTGTTTTGCGGATTGGGGAAGAAAGTAGGCAGGTGAATAGCTTGATTTAGAGATACCCTGGAAATTACTTTTGGCATGAATGTGGGATTGGTTCTTAGAGAAACTCTGTCCTGATGAAAAATGAGGAAGGGAGGTACTGCCATGAGTGCCTGTATCTCCGAGACTCTTCTTCCAGATGTGACTGCCAATAGAAAACCCGTTTTCCATGATAGAAATTGCATTTCTGAAGTTGCTGCTGGCTCAAAAGGAGGAAGAGTTAATTTTTCCAAAATGAAATTGAGGTCCCATGCAGGTACTGGCTGTTTTCTGGGAGGTTTGATATTCTTTATCCCTCTTAGGAACTGTCTTAGCAAAGGGTGTGAAAACACTGGTGGATCACAATTGTATTTTGCTGAGATTGCTGAGGCGTGAATCTTTATAGAAGAATATGAGAGTCCAGTATGAAACATTTCTGCCAAGTATTCCAATATCTGAGGTATACTCAGTAATGCTGTATCCTGACCCCTGTTGGCATTCCAGATGCTGAATCTCTTCCACTTGGCTGAATAGTTTTTTCTGGTGGAAGGTCTGCGTGCTTCCAGTAAGATCTCTTGAACTTTTTTGGAAAGAGAGATAGCGGAAGGAGTCATGGTAACCTCCAGGCTGTCAGATGCAATGTTTTCAGGTTTTGATGGACAGTCCTGTAATTGTGTGTTGTTAGAAGCAGGGGCCATAGGGGCAGAGGCCACGGTTTGGTCCAAGTTATGCTCAACAGCAATGGGTACCAGTGTTGCCTTGGCCAGTCTTGAGCTATCAGAATGCCTGTTGGTTGTTCTGCTTTGATCTTCAGTATCACCTTGGTCAGCAGAGGTAGAGGAGGGAATGCATAAATTTTTAGGGATTTCCAGCTGAAGGAGAGAGCATCAGTTTTCCAGGCTAGAGGATGGTGGGTCCTTGTGCAGAACTTTTCCAGGTGATGATTCATGAGAGAAGCAAAGAGATCTACGTCCGGTCTTCCCCATGTCTTTGTTATTAGTGAGAAAATGTGAGGATGCAGCATCCATTCGCGTGGATCCAAGAAATTTCTGCTCAGCTTGTCCGCCAGTACATTGTCCTTGCCTGGCACAAACTGGGATTGCAAATGTATCTTCAGACTCAGGGATTTTTCCCAGAGAATCATTGTTAGTCTGCAGAGGGGATAAGAATGAGTGCCTCCCTGCTTGTTTATATACCACATGACAGTGGTGTTGTCTGTCCTTATTAGCAAATGTCCTTGTTGTAGTGATTTTTCGAAAGTCTCGATTGCATGTATCACTGCCAACATCTCTTTTTGGTTTATGTGCAGATGTCTTTCCCTTGGTGTCCATAGACCTTGAATGCATCTGCCCTCCATGTGCGCCCCCCATCCATGATCTGAGGCATCTGTTGTAATCATTTGACCTGCTTGAGGTCTGTTGAAGGACATGCCTTTGTTTAACTGACTTGCTTGAGCCCAACACAAAAATTATTTTTGCAGACATGGAATGAGTGGGATTACGTCCTCTAGGCTTTGGCTGTGTTGGGACCATAAGCTTTTTAAGTACCATTGCAGCTTTCTCATATGAAGTCTTGCCAAAGGTATCAGAAGAATGCAAGATGCCATGAACCCCAGGGCCTGCAGGATTTTCCTTGCAGTCAGCTGGGAGAGCTTTGCTAGGGCTTTGAAGTACTCTGGTAACTGCTGTTGTTTTTCCTCTGTGAGGTAGGCCATTTGAGTTTCTGTGTCCAGTTTGGCTCCTAGGAAAATAATCTGTTGGGATGGCAGTAGTCTTGATTTCTGAATGTTGACTGTGTATCCCAAGGCCTGCAGTAGTTGAATGACATAGTCCAAGTTTGCTATTAAGGTTTGTTTGTTGTCTGTTTGTATGAGGCAGTCGTCCAGGTAGGGGTATATTTGAATCCCTGAGTCTGCAGTGTGCCACTACTGATGCCAGGCATTTCGTGAACACTCTGGGTGCAGTAGATAAGCCAAACGGCAATGCTGAGAATTGATAATGCTCTGTCCCTGCAAGAAATCTGAGGTATCTTCTGCAGCTTTGTCTGATTGGGACATGCAGGTATGCCTCCTTGAGGTCCAGAGTGACCAGCCAAGACCCCTTGGCCAGCATGGGAAGGAGTTGCTGCAACATCAGCATTTTGAACTTTGGCACAATGAGAAAAGTATTTAGAGTAGACAAGTCCAGTATAGGCCTCCATTTGTTTTCTTTTCTTGGAACAAGGAACAGTCTTGAATAAAATCCCTGGCCTTGTTCCTGAGGAGGAACCCTTTCTATTGCTTTTATACTTAACAGCTTTGAAACTTGAGTGAGTGCCTCTGCCCTTTGATGATGTGGCAGGTTTGGCATGCCTTGTCTTATTGGTAAAGTATGGAAGTGGAATCTGTAACCCTTGTCTATTAAATCCAGAATCCAGTTGTCCTTGGTTAAGATATGCCAGTTTTTTGAGAATAAGGATAATTTTCCACCCAAAGGTGCTTCTCTTTGAGCCTTTGTAGGCAGTATGAAAGTCAAGTCATTGTGATTGTCCTTGTGGTGCAGCTGGGCTGCCTGCGCCACTTCTTTGATTTGGAGGTTGCCATTGGCAGCCCCTGTAGGATCCTCGGTATTGCCCTCTACCTCGGGCATGCCTGTTTTTTCCCCTTTGAAACTTGTCAGAGTATGGGAAGGACCAATTCTTTGAAGGCCAGTTTCTGCTGAACCTGGGTGGCTGAACCTGGAGGAAATCCTTGACTGTCTGTACTGACTTAGCTTTTTCCTCAATGGATTTCAACACATCTTGTGCATTAGCACCAAAAAGCTTCTGTTTTTCCAGAGGTGCATCAAGTAACTTTACTTTAACATGGTCTGGCAATGGCTGATCTTTTAACCAAGCATGTCTACGTATCACAGCCCCAGTCATAGCTGCCCTACATGAAGCCTCCAATGCATCATAACCACACTGAAGAAAATGATTGTTAACCTCCTGAGTGTTATGTATATGATCCTGCAATGCTTTTCTATCAATAGGCTCAGGAGAGGCTAGCTTTTTCTGTAAATCATCCAGTATAAAATCCTGGTACTGAAACATATGAAAAAGGCAGTTAAGTGACCTCATGGCTAGGGTGGTAGAGGTATAAACGTTTTTACCCCATCTCTCCAGGGACCTAGCTTCCCTATCCGCTGGCAGTGGATTCTTGGCAGTGGAAGTAGCCGCTCCCTTGGGGCCCTGTGAAATAGTTTCTAGATCCACAGAGTGGGTCTTAAAGAGATGTCTGTGAGTGTCAGGGACCCTATAATATCTGTCTGGCTTGACAGGAGCAGGGGGGAGAGAATCAGGGTTAGCACTGGAGTCAGAGAAAACATCATCCAAGACATCCATAACTGGAGGAATAGCTAAAGGTCTGTGCTGGGAAAGCTTGAGGAAGGTACGTAGCCTTTTCCTGGAATCAGAGAATTCCTGACCCTGCCATTTAAAATGTTCCCTCATAGAGTGCAGGACCTCACCAAATGAGAAATCCTCTGGAGGGGAGGCAGAGGGAATTGATTCCTCAGCATCAGAGTCCTCATAGGTCTGGAAGGATTCTTCTTGGGTATCTGAATGCTCAGAATCCCCAGAGGCTTCATCTGAAGAGAGGTTGTCAGCCTACTCAGTTCTGGGCCTTTTCTCTACAGGTGGCTGAGAACCTCTGTCTGGGTGAGGCTGAGACCCCCTGATAAGAGAAATAAGATCTGCAGCAACAGACATGATCTGTTTATCAGAAGAAGGGGCCTGAGCAGCAGGTTTAGGATGGGCCTTGGCCTGGCTGGCAGCCTTAGCACGTGCAAAGGCCTTGATGGACATGGATACAGGAGGCCTTGCAGCCCCACGTGCAGGAGTAACCTTGTCTATGGGAATGGTGTCGGGTAGATCCAGAACTTCGGTTTCCGGAGGAACATCAACAACCGGCACCGGAGAGGTCTCCGAGACCGAAGGACGTGTTAACGCTGTGTCGTCGGCCTGGAGCGGTTGAATTACCGCTTCCGAAGGGACCGAAGCACTAGCGGAGGGTTTAGGAGTTGCATCGGTGGTGGACGCGGGCCGAGGATGTCGGTCCCAGTCCTTTCGTTTTTTGGTAGATTGAGTTGTCTGTTGATTCGACGGCATAATATACGCGAAAGATTCACCGAAAAAGTCTTCGGCAAATTCTGCCCGGCGCCTGAGAGTGCGCTTATTAAAGCAAGCACAGGCAGCACAGGCCGAGACGTCGTGGTCTGGGCCCAGGCAAGGAAGGCAGTAAGAATGGAAGTCCTTATTAGGTATTTGTTTACCACAAGGCAAACAATTATTAACTTTCTCAATTTGTTCTGACATCGGCTGAGGCAAGAAAAAATGTTCCCCAATGGGGTACTTAGCTTTTAGATGACTTCGGTACTGAAAACACAGGAGCTGACCGACCGGCACTTGCGAACTGCTTCTGCTTCGGGCACCGCGCGGCAAGAAAGACTGAAGAAGATGGCGTCGGCCGATGCCTTTATACTCCAGCCGCTCTGACGTCAGAGAGGAGGCGACACCAGCCGACGCCGGACCCAGACTTTGGAATCCGGACGACCGAGGGCTGCCTGAGGCAGGACAACCCATATGTTATGACTGCAGTTGCATTCTTGAAGGACATCTGGAAGTGGTGCTATCATCAATGTAGCCATGTTTGTGTGTGTGGCTGTGAGAGCAATTTACATCAGCTTATGGAGCCATAGGATGTTTGAACCTCACTAGCATAATGGCCAGGCAGCTGTTACAATCATAGACAATTGTATACCCTTTACATGATCAGCACTTATTGCTCCAGTCCAAGAGGGACACAGGCAGAAGCCCTGTGGTGAAATGACAAGTCACCCAGCCAGTCATACAGATGGCACGTGCTGAAGTGCACTGAGGTGCTCTGCTTGCCATTAGCCAGAGATCTGTTTCAAAGGTGGGTTAAAGTCTACTAGACAAATTTTCCCACCAGCATGTATTATTAACATCACATACTAGGTTAATGTCCTTACAGTGATTAATCCATGTGCTGTGCCACCTACAGATATGCAGCATTTACAATCAAGCACGGTCACACATTGCCCCGTATGCAAGGCAGAGATAACCTCTGAGTAATCTATATGCCACAGGCTACAATTACACTAATTTCAGATTATTCCCATTAAACACATGCAGAAAACATGAATTCCCCTTGTGAGAGACCATACTGATGTGTGCAAGTGCCAGTACTGCTTGGAAAGGTCTATTATCAAATGGCCATTGCACTGAGCTATTGGCATGCTGAGGGAAGAGTACATGGAGGTTATGAGTATGTCAATTACAGGTGATTGCGCTCTCAGCTATGACATATGATTCCATTCATACTACTAGAGAGACATAGTGATCTTATGCACATTAGGTGTAAACTTGTGTGGCCAGGTCTGTGTGCCCAGTTCTGTCACCCCTGAGTATGTACATCACATGTTGCGACTGATGTGCTACTTACCGGGTACATAGGTGTTAGGGATGGAAATGATACTACAGACATATCTGCATGCAGTTTACAGCATTTGTTCATCACTACCCTCTTGTAGGCTCTTGACATAACTCACAGACTCCATGAGTGCTCACACTTTGCAGGCATCAGCTAACACTGTTAGCCAGACAGTCAGTATTCGCTTGTATCATGGTTAAATGGATTCCAAGCAGTAGAGGACATAGGACTCAGCCTGTGAAACACTGCTGCTTACAAACCAGCTATTGGAGGCAGATATCCCTATGCTGAGTATGTGTGTCATCAATGGGCCACTAAGTGATCCCTACAATGATAGTACTGTAGATGCCTAAGTGTGTGCTTTGTAAATGATGTCTGAGTGGGGGGTATAGTCAGATGGCTTGTTTTAGTCCAAGGGGTTGTATGCCCTGATGTTCCCTCACCCAGGTCTTTGGTGACTCCCTCGGAAATGTCCACTACACTTAACGACCATGATCCTCCTGTCAGACATCCAAACCGGGTATAGTCAACTGTGTGTAGATCACATATATGAGTACTGATCAGCTCCATGATTGTCCCTATGGCCATACAGATATGTTTACTCAGGTAAAGAGGCCTATAATTCTGGTGGTCAGTGCATGCACCACCTCTGTGCAAAGGTGTAACAGTTGCTGTTGTCCAGTCAGCTGGAGTCCAGCCACTGGTTTCAGTATGATAGCAAGGTGTTCCCAATGGTGTTAGTAATCCATAATACATCTCATGTAAGATGCAGCCTGGGATGTTAGCATGTCCAATAGATGCTGTGTATCCACCATAGAGAGGCCATTTATGACCTGCTCTGTAGATATGGAAGTTATAGGATAGGTTGTAGAAATGTCATGTGTCACATGTGGTGGGGACAAGGGAGTTAAGCTGATGCAGAACATGTGGAACTACAGGTTAGCTATAGGTACAGACCCATTATATGTGGCATCATTAAATACGAGTTCACCAACAATCTGGGCATGTGCTTTGAGGTTACACATGTAACTACTCTGTGCGTTGTAGTTCTGCTTTGTGTGGGTGGCTAATTTTGTCTCTTACTGCATCTACACAACATTACAACATTATGTGGTTGCTGTAGCTGAGGAGGTTATGACACCATTTTGGGGGGCACCCTCACCGCAACTATCAAACAGCAATGTCCACCTCCTATTGTACAGCCTGATAATGGCAGTTGTCAACCAGGCAGGTCTGCAGTGCCATGAGGAGCCTGTGTTCCTCCTGCCAGGTACAGCCAAGTTCATGCAGTTGTAAATGCTGCTGCCATAATGCATGGGTGTACAACTCTGCATACATGTCATCAGAGGGTGGAGGTGCAGTCAAGCTAAGTAAACCATCTCACATGCAGTAATAAATGGCTTTGTTGAAATATATGTCTGTATTGTCTGCAAGGGGGGGTTAATCCTGGTAGTTTTAATGATACTGATCTGTGGTCAGATCCCACCAGGGAGGACCTCACATGGGGGGTTGTAGTGGTACCCATATTGATAAACGTATGTTGTAATACATTGGCTCCCCTTGGGGTAATGTCATGGCACAGTACCAGGACATTGTAGTTAAGGACATAGACTAAGTGATCTGCAGCATGACTAAGCAACATTGCTGGTGCTTAATGCCACCATACAACATGGTGCAATGATACATCTTGGTAGACACGTACATACAAATACACACAATGGGTGTCTGGATACATGGAGCTGCTCCTGTATTGCTTGATTATTTGCCCTTCCAGTACTGAATAGCACATGCATTATCCCTGGGAGAGCACAGTGTTTCACAAAATTTGGATGAGTATCCATCCTTAATCAGTATGTATACACCACCTGCATTACCTTGAACATGGTAATTTTAAGGTGTGAAGATGGGGATGGACATGTAGTCTGGTATGGCTGTGGTGCTGTGCACAGCCTTGAATCAGATGTCCTTGACTGCACATGTCTGCACAATCTAAGGTGGGGACACATTCCACAGAGTGGGGTTCAGTGATGCCATGCCCACCATGTAGCAGCACAACCATGATGTTGTATAAAGATGATATTCTCATTGCCAACTTTTCCCTGAACAGTGCATCTAAGATGCATTGTGAGGTGTCGGCAGCCATGGCCATTACTCCAAATCTCAGGGGTGAGAAATGAACACTATCACTGGTGAAGGACTGATGTCTGTTGAGCAAGACAGCCCAGGCAAACATGTAGTACATCCCCTGACAATGACACCACACACTAATGCAATTATTGACTTCCATCTATTTCCATGTGTATGGAGTCATCATCCCAGGTGAGTGTCAACTGCAGCCATATCTCTCAACCTGGAAACATCAAAATTCTGGACAAGGCCCATGAAAAATAGGTACAAATCTGTATGCTGATTAACATAAAATTTGCATATATAATTATGTAACCTCATGACTCCACTGGAATTGTGGGATACCAACTATGAAAAGCAAACTGAAGAACAGACAACCAAAATATGGCACCAGAGCCTCCCTGCAGCCTGCAGCCATTCCAATGTCCCAATACCTGGCTATTTCACCCCATTTAACAAAAACTAATGTGTGCATAATGCTTTAATTCTTCAATGATTATTTGGATTTTACTTTTACATTTTATAGCACAATGCACAGACACTAATAGACATCTGCTAAACAAAGCAAGCAATACTGTCTCACAATGAAAATAGACTTAGCATTAAAACTTCTCTGACCTTGAAACTCATATTCATTGAAACAGCGTTGAAACCCGCACCACATCCAAAGAAAATGCATCTGGCCATTGGTAGATAAAGATTACCTTTGTGCTGTTTTCAAATCTTAGGCCCCTTGCACACAAAATAAGAAACATACATGTGTTCTTTAATACACCTTCCTGACTTTATTAAATTACATTCCTTGTATAATACAGCGCACTTGTTAGACTTAAAGTGCATTTTAAATTTATTGTTTGAACATTTTTCCTTTAAGCAGTGAAACAAAATGCATGAACCAATAATGAAAAAACTGCTCAATTCAGAACATTTCCATCATAAAAGTGTACTTACACACACACACACACACACATACTATATATATATATATATATATATATATATATATATATATATATATATATATATATAGACAGAATGACAGTAGTGTAAGCCATAGGCATCTTGCACAGCTTCATGCACTTATTTTCAATTTCAGTTTTATTTTTTTTTTTTGGGGGGGTGGCAAAAACTAGGGACACATTTTAAACATTGATTGTATAATTTTGGAAAGTTGCTAGAATAAAATGTTATGTTGCCACCATGCATTTCACTGCCAAGTCTTGAAACCAGAACCCTGTGCACTACACACAGAGCAACATACCACTATGCCAAATCAGCAGTTTCCCGAAATATAGGAAGACTGAAACTTACATGGCTATCATTTAGTGAATTCTGCACTTACTTCTCACCATAGCTCTCAACCTCTTAGCATAAAAAACCTGGACAAAGCCAATAATGGGAGAATACAGAATTCAGTTCTTACTTCTAACCATAGCTCTCAACATCTTAAAACAAAATAAAATGTGGAATAAGCTAATAATGGGGGGATACAGCCCCAAAATAGGGACAAATCTCAAATACTGATCTTATAAAGTTAGACAAATTGGCAGATTAAAATGTTAACATTTATTTTCTGAAGAGTATGAATTCTGAAATTCAAATGTTTGTCATTAGTGACTTCAATCCTTCACTGAATTACCACAAAATTCCTGAAAAACACAGACTTTATGAGGGAAAGAACAAAAATATGAGGTATAAATTCACAAGTGGTGGTATCTAGGGACTATGCTCTTTTTACCTGTACCCAAGGTACAGGGTTTGAGCCTAAGTACCTCTAGCCACCAGGCGTATTCACACACACACACACACACACACACACACACACACACACACACACACACACACACACACACACAAATACTGATCTTATATAAACTTAGAAAATTGCTAGAAAAAAGAAGTTATGTCTTACCATAACATTCCATCTGTGCTGTTCATCTTCATTCATTCCTTACTGATGGGTGTCAGTTCCGTCCTCAGAACCAAGTTGGCCTTATACCAAGCTTCCAACAGCCAAAAGCTCTCGAGCTAAGCTTTACCCAACATGCCCTTCTCCCAGTTACCTCAGATTGAGTTTGACCATAGCAAGAAAAAATAGAGGCTATATCTGCTCAAATTCTCTAGAATGACAATGGACCCAGACAATCCCCCAGGATTCTTAAGGAGGGGGAAGAAGGGAGGGATGTAATGAATGAATGAAGATGAACATCACAGATAGAATGTTATGGTAAGATGTAACTTCTTTATCTGATGTTGTTAATCTTCATTCATTCCTTACTCATGGGACAGAGTCCCTAGCTACCTTATATGTCCTGGGTGGCCCCTATGGAAGAATATTCCTGAGCACCATCAAACCAAAGGATGCTCTTCCCCTGGAAACCAGATCCAATTTGAAATGAGAGATAAAGCTATGGGGGTAGCCCAGGTAGCTGCTGCACAAATATCATCCATGGATGCCCTTGAATGAATGGCTATTAAAGTTGCTACAGATCTGGTGGAATGCACTTTGATTTTTCCTGGTATAGGAGTACTTGATCACTGGTACACCAGGAGAATACAATCGCTTAATCATTTGGACAGAGTTACTTTAGAGAGAGCTTTCCTTAGTTTCAAGCCTGAGAAGGATGCAAACAATTGTTCCAATTTGTGGATTTCCTTAGTTCTGTCCAGATAAAATCTCAATTGTCTATGCACGTCTAAAAGATGGAGGTAGTATTCTCCTTTGTTCGAGAACTTAGGAAAGAAGACTGGTAGGTCAACAGATTGGTTTACTGTAAAATCTGAGACAACTTTGTGTAGGAAATAAGGGTTTGTCCAAAGTGATACTCTGTCTTTATGAAATATTATATAAGGATGTTTAACACATAGGGCCTGGAGTTCGGAAATATGTCTAGCCAAGGTAATGGACACTAGGAATAAGGTCTTCCAGGATAATAATTTGATGTCGCTGGTATCAGCCGGTTCAAAGGGAGGTTGCGTTAAAGCTTGCAGAACTAAAGTTAGACTCCATAGTTCGGTAGGTTCGGGTTCACTCACCTAGGCAGCGAGACATTTCCCTGTGGTACATTTGACTGGGGACACATGGCTGAAGTGACAGCTGCAGAGAAATATGGCTGTCTGCAAATTCCCTGTCAGCAAAGAGAAGAATGTGTTGCCATGCCCACAACTTCAAGAGCCAAAGTCACAGGGGGAAAACAATGCCCATGGTCCCCAAGGAAACATGAGACAGCAGGCAATATGGCAGGCATCAGCAGCAGGCTGGCCAGAGGGCATGTCAGTGACAGTACAAATGCAGTGCACAATGGGCAGTACCTTTATTATCGGTGTGTGTGGACCATTACCCCCTTTACTTTCTATAGGGAACATTACCTAAAACGCATACTGGAGCATAAATGTGACTACAGTATCCTGCAGGATTTCCTCCATGCTGTAGCACACTTCTACATGTTGTAGTTATACAAGTATGTACTCTACACTGAGCACAACACTCATTACTTCTTCTGCCTCCATGCATTTGGTTATTAAAGCTGTCAGCATGGCAGTATGTGCTTCTCTTTGCCCACAGGGAATTTGCAAACAGCCATATTTCTCTGCAGCTGACTGTCACTTCAGTCATGTGTCCCCAGTCAAATGGGCCACAGGGAAATGTCTCGCTGGCTAGGTGCCTGAACCTGGTAGGTTCTTTTATGGGTGGTCTGACATTAGATATACCTTTTAGAAAGGTTTTGCAAAGATGATGGAACATTAAAGAGTCTTTGAAAACATTATGGAAATTAGAGATGGCTGCTAAATTGACATGTATGGTCGAAGCAGCAGCTCCTGCTTTGAAGAAATCTGACAAATCTAGGACTGTATTGACAGGAGCTGAATAAGGGTCAAAATTTCTTTGCTTGCACCATAATTAGAATTTTATCCATTTACTCCGGTAGATTTTCCTGATAGT
Source organism: Protopterus annectens (assembly GCF_019279795.1). NCBI lineage: Eukaryota > Metazoa > Chordata > Ceratodontiformes > Protopteridae > Protopterus > Protopterus annectens. The sequence continues at coordinate 957,365,771 of NC_056744.1, read as the reverse complement.
TGGTTTATGCGAAGCCAGTATAATATTATGGACAGGAGAAGAGAGATTACTCAGCCTGGCAATGACTGGAAGTGGAGAAACTAAGCTGTCAGCTTGAGGTTGGCTAAGTTTGGTTGCGGGACAACTCTAAAGACATGCATCTGGCTTCATCCACCACCGGAGGTCTTTCTTGCACTGTTCTGTAATCCATATTAGACAGGATAAAGGGTGATAATTTGGGTAATACTAGGACAACAGAAGCCACTGAAGGAGTCTCATGTGCACACTCACAAGTGGGACAATGATGATTGCTGCAGCCATTGACCCCAGGAGTTGGAGAACCTCTCGAGCATAGCCATGTGCCAACAAGGTATCACTTGGAGTTGAGCTCTTAGTCTTTGCAATCTGTGACCTGGAAGAGATACTCAGCAAGATAGGGTATTGAATACCGCTCCTATGAAGTCTAAGTCATGAGTGGAGGTTAGGTTGCTTTTCTTCCAATTTATGGAGATCCCCAGTGTTCTGGTTAATGTGGGGGTGTAATTCAGGGTTTTTTCCAGCAGGCCTTCGGTGGGGGCAGTTAGGAGCCAATTGTCTAAGTATGGAAACACTCGGAATCCTTGTAGTCTCAAGTGAGTTGTAACCACTGCCATACACTTTGTGAACACTCTGGGGGGGTAGAGAGTCCAAAGGGCAAAACCCAGAATTGGTAATGATTGGTTCCTAGCTGGAAGTGATGGAACTTTTTGGGAGCGCTTGTCCATTTTTATGTGGTAATACACTTCCTGAAGGTCCAAAGAGCACATCCAATTGTCCTTTTCCAGAAATGGAAGAATGGACTGAACCATGACCATCCGGAATTTTGCTTGGATAACAAACTTGTTCAGAACACTCAGATCCAAAATTTGTCTCCAGTGCCCTGTCTTTTTTGGCACTAAAAAGAATCTTGAGTAAAATCTAGATCCTATCTGGTCTGGTGGGACTGTCTGGATGAATATTTTTTGGCACAGCTTTTTATTTCTATGGCTGCTGATTCCCTTTGACTGGGTGGAATATCAGGAAAATGTTTTTGTGCATTGAGGAAGGAGTTCAATGGAATTTTGTAGCCTCTGGTGATTACTCCTGCATCCAAGAGTCTGTGGTTATATGGTGCCAGGCTGTTTGGTGCAGGGAAAAATGTCCCCTGACTGCTTTCAGAAAAAAGCAATCGGGCCGCTCTTCAGGAGTGCTGATAGGGCTTGTCCAGAGAAAGAATTCCTGGTTACACGGTCCTCCTCTGCCTCTGTATGGGCATCTTCCGCTCGAGTTACCCCTTCTGTCTCTGGGGGAGAACTCACCATGTGGGTCACGAAAAGGACCCTGAGACTTTTTGTGCCACACTTTCTCACTCCGCTGGTTCCTTGAGTAAGGACATTGGGGAAGTGGAGAAATATACACCAACAGTAGACGGGGTCTTTCTGTCCTTCTCACACCTGGCTAACATGTCCTTGACTGTAGGGTCAAAAAGGGATGATGCTTCCACAGCAGCATTATGGAATAAAGACTTAAAGGGATCCACGAAATCACACCTGAACTCACAACTCTACCTGCCCCTTAGGTTGCATGTGATATTAACTGCATGGGTGAGTTAGATATCAATTCCATGGTCGCTAGCTGTGAGGCAACTTTGTTGCATACCTTGTCAGACATTTGTCCTGCTAAGGTTCCAGACAGCTAGGAGACTAGATCTCTTTGGAGCCTGGTGAAATGTGCCAGATAGTTCAAGGACCTAATAGCAAAGGTCGATGACACAAACATTTGCTTCCCTAGTCGGTTCACTGCCTGAGACTCCCTGTTAGGTGGGTGGACTGTCTAGCACTCCTCTGCGAGCTCCTTTTTCGTTGCAGCCGACACCACCATAGTGTCTACTGGAAGACCCTTAGACCAGTGTGGGTTCTCTTCTGGAGGTGATAGAATTTTATCTGGTCTCTTAGGTATAGGCTCGACAGTATCAGAGGGTCGAGCACGAAAAGCCGGCAGAAAAACGGACTCCTCGAAGGAAGGGTTGGAAGGCTTCCAATCACCCCTCTGTTTTAAAATGTCAAGGATGGCTCAAAAGGAGACATCTTCAGTGAGAGACTCCTCAGGGAAGTCCACGTGCTTCCTCTTGCATGATTTCTTCCTAGGTCCTTTCTCAGGGGGAGTTTCTGTAGAGGACTCAGAAGGGGCACCCTGTAATAGGGTCTCCTGGGGCTCTTATGCTCAATGTCCAATAACAGTGGACTTTCAGTTGCAGATGACAGGGAATAGTCGATGGGTAGCCAGACATCGATGGTTTGCCAGCAAAGGCAAGTGCCCTCTCCATTGCCTGGAATGCAGGTCTACCTGAAGATGGATGGGAGCCCAGAACTGTGGAAGACAACCTTGGAACTGGGGTCACATCCTGCCCCAGCAAACCCACACCCATGGATGGAGTCTCAAGTGAAGCCGGTACCGCAAGGGTCCCCAGAACTGAGGACAGCACTGTGGAAAATATTGGGCCCACTCCCAGAAACAAAGCACCTGCAGTCCAGCCATGATCATGAGAAAGCCTCAGCTCTGACTGAACCGGAGGCCAAAGGGACAGCTCCGAAACCACGGTGAGATCCACCGAGGGTATCATATTCAAGGGTACTGTAATGGACGTCAGTTCCATGGTCTTTGATGCCTGCTCTGAGGTTGAAGGAGGAGAGCAAGCCAGAGTCCTTGAAGAAGTACCCCCAACTGCCAGTGGAGTGAGGGTTTTGAATGGGGTAGGAATCCCTCTAGCCGTATGCAACTGATCAACAAGATGCACCACATCAAGTTCCGAGAGGCTCCTGGTTGATCTTACAAAAAATTCCAAAGGAGACTCGAGGCATTCTAGGAAGAGGCTATACTGTTGCCCCAGAAAAGGATCCACCTTCGGGGAATATCGCGTCTGAGATTCCATTGGCACCGAAGTCTCGATGAAGGCTTGCACTGGAATGGTCAATTTTTCTGGGCTAGTAAGACCAGGAGTGTCCAACCCGCGGCCGGCGGGCCGCATGCGTCCCTCAGAGCTCTTCCATGCGGCCCGCGACCCTTAAATTTAAATTTAAATTTAATTTCACTTTTTTTCCGTGTGTTTACACGTCCGCATAGTTTTGCTCTTCTGCGCATGCGCCAACTTTCTTTTTTTTACGTTTTTTCCATACCAGCGTCTTTCCGCTGGTATGCGCATGCGCGAAAACACCGTTCGGGCGATTTTTATAAGAAAAGCTGCAGGAAGGAGCGCGATCATAGCGTAGCCGTAGAGAGAGGATTTATTTAGTTTATTTCGTTGTGTACACACCGACTACACTACAACAAAGGTAAGTTTTATAATCCAAAGTGTTTTGTTTTGAAGTTAGTGTTTAGAATTATTATATTAAGGAGTGGACAAATATATTTCCTTTTCACCCAAAGCTGGTGCCATGGTATGATTTTTTAATAACTAAATATGTCAGCTTTTGAATATAACATACCACATATGTGTCAGTGATGAAATAAATCAGTTTAAATTTGCTATACACAGTACTCGGTCAGTTTATCTGACCTGACGTAATAGCAGAATAAAGGAGTTCATTACTGTTTCTTGTGAATACCCTTCCTAGTTTAAAGATTAAAAGAAATTGTCATGGAATTAGGAGTTATTTATTTATTTCTCTCTAATTCTAGTTGCAAGGGGCCATACTTATTAAAGTACAGGCACAAAAATGAGAACATATTGTTTCAGATGTAAGACCACAAAAAAGGATACTGTCTCTTAGTGTTTCCCTTAATTTGGACATGGCTGTCGTAGTAGCTGAAGTCACTTCTGTTCTTTTTTTTTCCTCTGTCTCTCCTTTCCCTTGAGGGTGTTTTCTCCTGTCTCTGAATTACATAATCGCTTGAGTTCACCTGCTTCTTTACTGTAGGAATGTGCACGTTTGCATTGTTGCTCTGTTCTAGTTTGGGAATTCCTCCTTTTTATCTCTCACCGCTGTCTCTATTTATATTCTGTTTCAAGCAAGTATAAGTGACAGAAATGTTTGCAAATATTGTAAAAATGATTTAATCTTCTAATTTTTATGATGATTTAGACTAGAGCACTAGACAATATATAGATTCATAGATTAGTACTAGGCTAACTGCCTTTGTGGGCCATTTTAAGCCTAGCCAATTACCCCATTTGAGAATCAAACCCTGCACCTTTGGTTTATAAGGCAAACACCTTAACCATTATGCCAAACTCCCATCCCACTATTATATGCATTATTCCATTTAATAAAGCAGTGTGGGTCTGAATTAACTTCCCTGTGTTATGACAGCAATAAGAATAATACACTCCTCATGAGACATTTGTAACTGCTGAAATTGTAACAAGTCTGCCATTTTATAATATAAAATGAGAAAATGTGTTCCAGCTGCATTTCTAAAGCTAGGGTGGGATTAGACAGGAGTGCTTGGTACTGCTACTCAGAATAGAGTTTTGTGTACTAGTCTTGGTGTTTTAACAGTAGCAGGGGCAGCTGAAGTGACCCTGCAGTGCTGTGTCAGCATTATCTATTAATTTAATGTTTTCTGATGAGTCTTTCATAGCAACTGCCCTTACTTGCCACAATCAGTGCTCCCTATATGGCAGTTTGAATGCTTGAAGCAGGCAGAAAAGCAATGCTTTTAAGAAAGTGCTCACCTCCTTTTGCAGAACAATCAACAAGGTAAAAATTTAAAGTAGTAATTCATCTGCTGAATGTTCTGTGATGCACAAAATAGATATTGTGAATGAATTGTGTACATACAGAAGTATGCATGTATATGCACTGCTGTACTTTGTATGAATCTCTGTACACCCAGTCAACTGAATATCACTGTCACTGTTTTCCAGTAATATTGTCAAATATATCAGAAACAAACGCTCTTTCATTTGAATATTGCACGTTATGTACGCACTATTCTCAGTTACTTTGTGCAATCTGAGAAAATTGATGGCTCTGAGAGTGTAGTAATTGTCCCTAAGCCACTGATAGCCAGATTTTTTTCCTCTGCAGGTGCTCCCCTTTGTCCCTAACTATTTGTACAATTTCAGAAAAAAATGGTATGTATCAAAGGATGTGGTGAGTTGTTCTAATCTACAGAGCAACTGAGTACAGGAAAAAGCTTTTGTCCTTCCCCTTTATTTCTTTGCTAGCTTATTTCAGGAAATGCATATTCACTGACTGACATTCTTCATATTTTAAATTTACATCTTCTTCATTAAGATTCTAGCATTTTGTCAGCATCTTGTGACGTACACAGTTCTGAACTCTCAGCAAACTGTTTGCGAAAGAACCCAAACCAATCACAGCCGTAAATAAGTAATATATCAGAAATTGAACAACTATATTTACCCTTCAACTACAGGCTTCCTAAAATTGTCATGGAATTCACTGTTCAGTAAATTATTTTATTTGCTGTAACAAAGTGTGATTGCAGATAAATGGTCTGTCATTCATAGCATAATGTTAATAAGGAACTTAGAAATGTCTTCCTCAGTTTGCATTTACCTTTATATAGCTTTGATGCAAAAAGTCATTAATAGGCATCTGAAATACACTTCCTGTTGTTCATTAGATTTTTAAAAGTTTGTACATACTTCATGCATTTTTTCATACTAAAAAGGTGCTAACAATTGTGCATATTATGCTATGTTATTTAAGAAGAGGAAGTGTTAAGTCAAGAGCAAGTGTTCCTATCACCTTGTGATTAAGCACATTCAGGTGTACCCTCAGGCTAATATGATATCACTTACTGTCTTGATGTTGAAAGCCAGCTAGTTCCTATTGCTAATTATTTTTAATATTTATATGCATTTATTAATTAATTTATATTTATTAATTTATTTAATGTTCAAATTAACCTACAATACAGCCACATTAGTCCGCATAAACAAGTGTTTTTTTTTTTTTTTTGCTCTTCAGTTAATTTGAGACCTTTTTTATTTTTTTGGTCCTCACCTGCCGTTTGCCCCCAGACCATTTTTGTTAACTCAATGCGGCCCTTGCAACTGAAAAGGTTGGACACCCCTAATGTAGACGGTGCCATGGTTGGTGCTGACATCAAAACAGTAGACTGCACCAAAGGAGACAAAATGTGTAGATACATACATGGCGCCATAGTACTCAGCGCCAAAATGGTAATCGGTGCCAACGGCACAACTTTAGCAAGTGGTACCAAAAGCCAGTACAGTAACAGTCATCAGTGCAGAAGTCAATTTTAAGTGATTAGTCTTCGGTTCCTCGGATTTTTCATGAGGTGAAGAGGGAAGCGAGTGCGATCACTTTTTCTGAGTTTTGCTAGGAGGAAGTGAACCCTCTGGTGCAGAGATAGCCTCTGAAAAAGGTGTCTTAAAAATGCATTTTAGGATTAACTTGTTTCGCCTCTCATTGAGGGTTCTAGAGCTGAACCCAGGACAAATAGCACACAGAGGCTGAACAGATAAGTAGGCCACATTCAAACAATACACACAAGATGTGTGAGTATCAGAATTCAGCATTTTGCAGCCGCATCGGTCGCACTGTTGAAAACCAGAAGCTCCCTTTTTTTCTGACATGCTAAAGAAGAAAAAGGGATAGACACAGAGATTTTTTTTTTTTTTTTTTTTTAAGAGCTGAAGAGAAAAGAGGAGGGATGGGGGAATATCAACAAAGGTAAAGAGAGTGTGTTACCACAAGGGTAAGGGAGAAAGGGATACAAACAATGGTATACGAGAAGTACCTTAAAAGGTAAAAAGGCAGTTGGAGGAGTAGAAAGGCTAAGAAAAAGAGAAAGATAGCGACTAACCAGAAAGTTGAAAAAAAACTCTTAATAGTTACAAAAGTTGGATTTACCTAAACTTAGTCGACAGCTGGCTTGACACGGCTTTTCAGCAATGAGGCAAATGAGATCTGAGGTAACTGGGAGAAGGGCACTATGAGTAAAGCAAAGCTTGAGTGTTTTTGGCTGGCGAGAGCTTGGTATAACGCCGACTCGGTTCTGAAGATGGAACAGACACCCATCAGTAAGGAATGAATGAAGATTAACATCTGATTAAAAGTTTTTGTGTTACTATTTATTTTCTGAAGAATATGAAGTCTGAAATTCAAATGCCTATCATTAGTGAATTCAGTCCTTCACTGAATTGCCACAAAACTCCTGAAACCCACAGATTTTATGAGGAACAGAACAAAAATAGGAGGCATAAATTCACAAGTGGTGGTGGCTAGGGACTTTAGGCACTTTTTACTTGTATCCAAGGTACAGGGTTTGAGCCTGAGTACCTGTAGCTACCAGATGTATTCACCTGGGGCATTTTCACTCGCACACACACCATTCAATTCCCTATACCGCAATTCAAAGCAGTCCACTCAATTATGACAGGCTGATGGAGCTGATGTCATCGCACACGTGATGTCAGCTCAAAAATGTAATTTGGTACGGTTGAGAGGTATGACTGGAGCCGAAAGGTATCCGTATACCTATGAGAGACACAGACTGGCTAAGCACAGTTATGTGTCTCCATAAAGGTCAGTGACGCGTGTCCCTAGTCATACACACCTACAGGAACTATAATGTCAACATTATGTTAACTGGCATCCCTTGATTTGTAGCAATGTATGATAAGGCCTATTGTGTCAACGCACGGACAGCTATCTGTGATCTGCCCCATATGTAGCCACTTGACACAAATATCAATGCTTTACACAATGTAATCACCTTTGACTGAGAGTTGTGATTTTGTGTTTTGCCTTGGGTGTTTGACCAGTGAAAGAGTGTTGCATGCAGTATTGTGTACTTTGTACTCCAGAGCAGGATGTTCTGAGGTTTCTGGTAAGGAGCTGCACACATGCAGGTGTGTGTGATATGGGTGTAGGTGGTGCAGGATGTGAACAGTGTATGGTGGCATAATGCTCATTACCATATGAAATGACTGCTGTTGGAGACACCATTGCAGAAAGGTTTGAAATGCAGTCACATCTGTCACAGAAGTAGAGGGGTGGGGACACTCCCAACACCTCAGCAGCAGGTCCTGCAAAAGTAGAGTCATGCTGCCACACCTTTGGGGTTGACAGCCTGATATACAGCGCTTGCAGGCGCACCTTGCAGTGAAGATGTGGATGTCTGTGCATGCATAGCAGACTTGTTCTACTTTGCTGACATTATGTTGGCCTCGCAAGCATACAATGCCTGTCAAGCAACTAGACAACACACTAGTTGTTGTGTGATATAATGTGGGAACACAGACATGTACGTTGGGTACATATTTGTACAGTATAACATGCTTAGAACATGTGACAGGTGGACATACATTGGCCAAAGGTGGTCAGTCTGCTGCACTAGGCCTCACAGCCATCTCATGCAGATATGCACCAGTAATGTGCTGAAGGAGCAGGATGCATGAAGTGCTGTGAAAGTGTCACCTACAATGGCTCACCACCAGTGTGCTGATTGTTACAGCAAGACTGGACATCTATGTCAATGGACATTGTACATTATATTGTGGCACTACAGCAGTGCTACTAATCTCCCTCTTGTCAGTTCCCTAGTGATATACCACCAACCCTGGAACAGACGGCATAACACATGTAAAAGCCAACTGATTGCCCAGGTTACTAATCAAGGCATCTACTTGGAAAAGGGTATGTGAAGCCTACAGAGGTTTTCATGATGTGGGACGGCTATGTGGATGAACAAATAGGCTGTGTGTGCTTTTTGTCATCATGGGCTTTGTAGTACTGTTTTATGTCTGATGACAGATAACGTATTGAAGCATAGTATCCTATGTGAGAGTGGTGTCAGTGAGCCCAGCATTAGTAGTTGTCAGGCACCAGAAATTCTGTGGACTCCCCTACTTTCCACAACCTTCACAAAGTAAACATTGCTTGGGTAGTGTCCATCTGCAAAATACATGTGTAAAACCCCCACCTTACCTTCAGAGGGTATACATATTACACTTCCCTAATGTGTTTGTCCACACTCTGTGCAAACACCTTGGATGTCTCTCTTCTTAGAATATGCTGGAAGCAACTGCACTACTTAAATGCACAAAGGACAATTAGTATGTACTGCCAAGCAATGTCCCCAGATCCCCGAGTCATGTGACATGAAATGTCATGAAAGGACTTAGCATGGATACGAGCAGCAACACTGTTGTACACCTACTGACAATGGATAACACACTGTTTGTTAAGCTCAAGGCCAAATCATGCCTACCAACTCTAACTGCTGGACCCCATTGAGTGGTACACTATGCAATGGATAATAGAAATATTACTCATTTTGTGTACCATGGCCTGACAAGGTGTCTGACAATATTACATCAGCAGGCCTTGCTGGAACCTGTAGGTTATCTACAGAATGTTATGTCAGCTGGTTGGTAGGCAAGTGTCTGACAGTCAATTTGGGAAGATAGCATTGGAAGACATATGCTGTGGTGATGCCAGTCACCAGTGGATTTCCTTAGACATCATTGATGGCATACCCCTTCTAGCTATTCCCTCTCTGCAGTGACAGCCACTGGCAGTGCCCTCTGTCTGGCTGCATTAGCAGGTGATTGCATATCAGGAGTTGTCACTAAATCCCACACAGATCCAACAGTTAACCAAGACACCCTATTATAGACATTCAGTTGCTGTCACAGCCACTGACAAATACTAAATGCCAACTGCACAGTGCTATGCTTTGGAAAGTCATCCACCCCTGGGAAATATTGTAGTGTCTGCACACCACACAGTTAAGCCATTATTCATGGATGAATGGACACAAGGAGAAATGTAGCCTTTGACTTTCAGTAGTTGGAGAGATGCGGGGATGCATTCAATGTTGTACAATCCTACAGACAGGCCTGTGATTAACTGCCAGACTATCATTATCATACTGAATGCGGCACTCATCACACCTATCGCTGTGTACAATGGCACCCTTGTTATAAAACTACACAGGCATATCTTTCAACTGTAGCAGCCACACAGGTTCCATGGTACTGCAATACAGATTGGCATGGTATTTTGGGGGTTGCAGGAGGCATAGGCTCACCCAAAAGGTTGACAGCATGTGTGTGAGTCAGGAAGGGAAGCAGGCAAGATGGATTATGGAACTGTGCCGTATGTGTCTGTAGGTGACCTACACTTGACAGTTGTGAGTGAGTGTACACAGTCAAGCTCAATGCTAGCCCTACATGTGAGTATGTTGGGACAGCTTTGAACCATGCATGGTAGAGCTGACAGTTCACCATCTCCGGGACCAAACATGGAAACTGGTTCTGCCAGGAGTAGCACTGGCACTTCCATGCCCAAGGTCAGAAGTGGTGCTAGTACCTGACGGTGACTGCAGTCTGCTAAATCCATGTCCTCCATGGGAACACCCAGGACCATGATCCTATGGCCTGCCACATCTTGGTGTGGACAGCACACTCCCTTCTGTAGCACTGGATGTACTGCCACTATGGCATCATGATAGACCACATGGCTGTGCACACTCAACAGATGGGGTTTGCTGTCCACAAGGCCGATGCTCAACTCCAACCACATGTTCCAGCACAGACACTGTGCATTCCAAGTCTTGGCCCACCATCTGTGCTGCATTCATAACACTGAGCATACATCTGGAGTTCTTTTCAGAATGTGCTTGTGCCTCCATGACATTCCAAAACATATGCCGAGTGAACAGTGATGTGACACCTACAACAGGTGGTTGAAGGACAGCAGGCCTCCTATGAGCACCCCTATCAATTTGCCTGTGTGGAACCTCACCAGCTCTCTGGCTATGGCCAGTGTCTACACTCACTGGCGCAATAGTTGACACACTTTCCTGTTCAATGTCCCCACCCTCTGTCCAATATCTGTGGCCTATGTGACTGGGTATGTGTAGGCGTACTTGACTGTGTGTGGTGACAATAAGGGCAGAAGAGTGATGTCACAGTTTCTGGGACATATTCAGCCCCAGAAACCCCCAACTGTGCCTCACTGTGGCCACCATCAGAGTCTGAAGAGACACTGACATCAGGTTGTGTTGGGGACAAAGACCAACCCTCCAGTCACCTGTGATGGCAGGAAAAAGCAGTACATTAATGCCTACACTATTATGCTCTGCATACTATGTTGCAATAATTGTACAGCTCTATACACTGTTGGCACTATTATAGTCCTGTTGAAACCACAACTGCATATAGTAGGACAAGAGGGCATTACTATCCCCACAGACAGCTGTAGTCACTTGTAAATAAATGCTGTTTACACAGCAATCTCACCAGCAAAAAAGAGGTACACAGTTGACATTTGTGAAGACTCTGAACAGTTGACACATGGCAATCTCCAATGTCCTGGCAATACTGTTGCATCTATCAGTGTGGTCACACCTACAAGGTATACATATGACTGTAATATGTGTACAGTCATAAAAGTTCTGTGCAGTTGGCAATCATGCCGACAGTATAGCATTCCAGGCAGCAGGCCTGGGATGATACTTTATGGACTGCACTGCTGTAAAACCTACATCTATAACAAAACAGTGTTGTGCTTACCAGGAGCATGGCCTTGTCAGACACCTGAACATATCTGTGAAAAGTAGAGGGAGAGGTAATGTCAGTACCACCACATGTTGCACCACAACAAGGTAATATGCCCACATATCTCACATTTACAGTAGCTACTATGTTAATTATATCAGTCAGCATCTGAGCAGGAGAATCCAACTGCAGTTAAACCCTTCCCCCACCAAAGAACACGGACCCAACACCCATTTAAGAGCATGTACACCCTGACACACTGAATGCTACAGTACTGCAATGGTGATCAAACTAAGTTTACCTGCATGCTCATCTGCCGTGGAAACTGTGGCACCTACAATGCATGGTATGATGGATGGCTGGGAGCTGTTGTGTGTGCCTAGGTTCACCATGAATTCCTCAGTGGCTGAGTGTGGTTGTTCTGCTGCAGGCCCACATTCAGTGATGCCACAATCCCTGGCTACATCTGCTGCTCTTCTGCATGCAAAATTGAGCATGTCTGTTGCAGTGTCGAACCTGCTCATATGTCCTACTCTTATGACCTGTAGCAGTCATGTCATAGACAAGGTCGGCCCACAGTGCTGTCCACTGCTACCTGTTTTGCCTTCCCCTTGACAGTAGGAGTTCATGGTGTTGCCAGAGGACTTCAAATATAATCTCATTCTCTGCATCCGTGAAAGGTGCATGGTGTCTTGGGTACATGTGTCCCAAAAGACAACAGAATGGGAACACATGTCAGGATCATATACATGGAAGTACACTATGTAGAGATACAGCAAGAACAGAATGGCTGGCAGTATCCACTACTTCATCACACATGTCATATTCCATAGTGTGCAAAAATACTGTAGAGGCAATCCCCCTGATATGTCAAAACAGTGCCAAACAAATAGCAGTGTGCTACTACAACCACTATAAAAGGACAGTCCCAAGAGACCAGTGTGCCATATTGGCAAAAAGCATTCCACCCTTGATGTATTGTATGTCCTCTGTAGGTGTAACAAATCTGGATATCAATGACATGTCATTATCACAGTTCTAAGAAAGGGTTGAAGTGGTAACCCCTTTCCCCTGTAAGTATATTCACACATCTGCATCCTGTTGTAAACAAAAAGGTGACATACCTGCTGGAGTACAAAACTCCTCTGCTATGTGATGATATTTAAGTGTTTGCAAACGCATGTTTTGTGTGCAGAAAGTCTCGTACATAATGGTTCCCCATATCCAGCATGTTTGCCTTTTAACATGCTTCTCATTAGCAGGTGACTGCCTCTTAACCAATCTGTGGTTTGAAATGCTAATTGCAGGCAACACAGCTGATTTGCACCATCAGCAGCCAATGACATGCAACCACTGTACAAGATATAAGGCCCCCATGTAGATTACAAGTCCTTTCTGATATCTTGTGCTGGACATTACTGGAGTAAGGGACTATGTCTTCACAGAGGTGAATTCTGCAGAAGCTACTGTTACACAGAGATGTGTGCGTGTGGTACAGGCTGCAGCTGCTGTAGGTAACAGGCCTAGGCAGAGTGTGAACAGTTTGGTGGACAACAACCTGTAGGAGTAACTGTGGCAGCCTTGTAGTAGAGGCAGAGCCAGAGTGAGGGTAGCCATTCCAATCCAACCGAGACATGTGTTTAAGGTAAGTATGTTAGTAATGGTATCATTAACAGAGTACTAGGCTACATGTTTGTTGTGTCTTTGAGCAAAATAGGGTATAAATATAACATTATGTCCACCATTTGAACAAATGCCAGGCCATGTGTTCCAGTCTGTTACTCATTTGGATCATGTATGCTGGCAGTACTTGTTACAAGCAAGGGCGTCATATGTGTATGTTAGTTGTGTAGCTGTGTTAATCTGCAGTAAAATTTGAAAGTACTGTGTACTGCACTCTGATAGTAGTGGGCCTCATTTGCAATACCAGAGTTAAAATCCTGTGTGAATATATATTAATGCATAACATGACACTTTATGCAGTTATAGTTTTGCTATAAGGATATGTGAAAGTGAGCTCCTATCTGCAGGCCCGTGCCTTCCATCAGTGATAAGCAAACATTTCATTTGTAATGCACTGTGTGAATAAAGAGTGCATGACTCAGTGATTAATTGGTAGCTTCACAACAATGTTATTTAAATGCTATACAACACTAGATTTGAACCCAGGAATGTAGATGGAAAAATATACTGTTTGCAAGGCATTTAACAGACTGAGCTACTGAATCAGTTACAGCACATATATTTGTAAGATATAAGTACACACATACAGGCTGTGACATACATTTGTGTTGGCCATAATTATGTGCATGGCTTTATACAGATGTATTTCTGTACCAAGGTCCCTGTTGTACATGTATTTTGCTAACAATGCCTTAGCAGATGTACTTGTAAATGTTGATGATAAAAGGAGACATTTAGCTGCTATTAGAGGCCTCACTTACATCCATTCTTGTGTGTTTGACTTTCTAGTGGTGTATTCTTGCAACAGACTCCAAGGTGCAATCCCAATTTTTACTCTTTAAGCATGTTAGTGCGATGTGCAGCTCAGTTGAAACATGCTTAATGACTGTAACCTGCAAATACTATCTATTGCTTAATCCACCTGTTTCAATTAACAGCTGTGTGGCATGGTGGGTGCTGCAGCACCCTAGAGGTGCGATGGTCTTAGGTTCAAAGTAGGGGACAGTTTATTTGTATAGGTTTATTTAACACACATATCAATATAGGTCCATTTAGCTGAGCTTAGCAAAGCTGCACGACGCAGCATGTTGAGCAGCATCATGCTAAAAATATATAATGAAAAGAAAAAAAAGAGATAGGAAAGTGGTGAAATTGGGTGTAAGCAGGAGGAAAACATAGTGAAAGGTAGGTATGTTCAGGAAGGGTGTAAGAAAGAACTATAGCTATCCATTTCTTGTACAGCAATAACTATGCACTTTGACAGAAATTGTAGAGGACTTTGGACTTTAACCCCTAGAGAAAAAGGGTAAGGGCAACATAATTGCATTAAGCCAATTGGATGAAATTATGTGTGTACAGTGAACATGTGTGCAAAATGGAAAGCTATGTATGGGACTATTTTTGTTGGGACAGGTGTCCTTTTTTTTAAGGTGAGAGTGGAATGTTGGGGGAAGGGATATAGGTATGTGTGGGAGAGGTAAGTTGGGTAGGTGAGGAAGTTTTTGCAGACAGAAAATATAGCAGACGGGTGGTGTGTAACACAACAGGGGGGTAAATACATTGGACGGGAAGAGTGTTGTGGAATCTCAGTCAAATATACCTCCACAAGGTAGCAGCATGACTCACATTCACACCCATGGGACTGTCAACACTGTTCTGTCACTGCCCTAAGGGTGGCAGTGGTGGAGGGTGGAATCTGGGGTGAGCCTGCCCAGCAGGGTGGCCACCATGCTCTCCATCTGATGCAGGCATCATCCAAACCCATGGTAGATGATTCTGCATACCAAATCTGGCAACTCCCCCTCCACCACCATTCCCAGATGGGGGCCCATCCCCATTCCCATCCCATGGGGTGGTACTACCTAACGCCACAGGTAGTGCAGGGGCAGCAGACAGGGCACTACTAGGCTGGGTTCCAGATGTGCTGTTATCAGGGGCCATGGCCGGAGGAGGCAAGGTAGGCAGATCAAAAGGAACCGGCCAACCCTGTCATGCTGTACTAAAGTAATTATAACAATAAGATAAAGTTAGTATTAACCAAACCAATGTTAGTATTAACAGAATAGAACATATTTATTAATCCAAATACATATTAAGTTATATTATGTGTAACACAACATTAAGTAACATACCAGTAAGTATGCTAACAGCAAACCAGTATGAATTAAACTATAAGGCCAGGAAAACAGTATAACAAATTATGTTAATATTAATTCATAATAAATAATAATAAAGAAGATAAGGGGTGGGGAAAGAGAGAGAGAAAAAATGTACTATAAGTTACCCGTAGGTACTATTACTAGAGTACTACATACTTCTACAAGTGTGCAGTGTCAGATGAGAGTACAGTGACTACAATTAGCTGATGTAGCACATACATACCTCTCAAGCTGTCAGCAGGGAACAGTATGGGCCCAGCAGTAACACATGCAGGTACACAATTATACAGCACAGTTTCACATAATGTGGACTTGCATAACTACCGAGGTGTAATGTAACTGGATTTGAAAATATATAGCATTCCAGAAAATCATGGAAGAGACAGATTAGGCAGCTGTAATTACATTACGAAAAACTGTGACAGTTGACAGGCATGTTTGTGTACATTAAGTAAACTAAACAGATGTCATGTGTTGGTTGGCAGGCATGGGAATATAACCCAATAGCTGTGACAGCAGGGGACATCTGCAAATAATTTAACAATTGACTGTAGCAACTTAGAACAGACATGCAGTGGCTATAGCCCTATTCCAAATATTACGACTGATTTATTTAGGAACCCACAATGCTGTTTAACACTGTTGGTATTGCTAATAATGCTCTGTGAAATCTACACACCCTGCCTGCTCATAAAGTGGGCTACCTCAGCCATATACCTTTTGTTCCTGGAGTGGAAGAAAATGTGAGCATTACTAAAACTGGGCTGCAGACAACCTCAAACTATACTATGAGTTGAGAAAAACATTTTGCAGAACATTCTTTTTGCATTGTACAGCTATTACAATTTTAAACTTGACTGCAGTGACAGTAGAACACACATGCAATGAATACAGCCATGCTGCAAATATTAAGCCAGATTTACTTAGGTAACCACAATACTGCTTAACACTTTATTGGTATTGCTGATAATTCTCTGTGAAATCTACACATACTACCTGTTCATAAAATGGGCTACCTCAGCCCTATACCTTTTGTTCCTAGAGTGGAAGAAAATGAGAGCATTATGTGACTGAAACTGGCCTAGAAAGAGCCTTGAACCATACTATGAGTTGATCAATACATATTTCAGGCCATTAGTTTTGCATTCTACAGCTATTATAGTTGTACACTTCACTGCAGCAACCTTACCACAGACATGCAATGAATAGAGCTCTAGTGCAATTATGTTATGACACCATAATCCCAATTTACACCTTTCTGATTACTATTATTGTCATTTATTGTTTATTGCAATAGTTATTGTTCATTTATTGAACTACAGTTCTAATTGCCCACTTATTGCACATTTCCAATTGTCCATTTATTGCACTACATTTCCAATTGCCCATTTATTGCACTACATCTCTAATTGCCCATTTATTGCACTAGTTTTTGTTGTTTATTCTTTACTAAAGTACATTTTTTTTTATTTTTTACTGCTTATTTCACTACAGGTAGCATAATATATCTGTATTTTCCACACTCAGGGTGCAACCTGGCCAGGATCCCAGCATGGGACTGAATATTGCAAAAGTCCTTTCAGCTGCAGCTGTTGGGAGAGAAGCACACCATTATGCATACCAGTTCTGCATACATTCAGCTTGCATTTTAGTAAACAGTATTTGTGGGGCATGCTCAGCCCTACCCTCTTGGACCCAGGTGTGCAATGTTACCCTTTTTCTCCTCTTCATGTCATCATAGTAGTGACAACACTGCTCACCTGTGCAGGGGATACCAGAAGCACTTGTAAGATCCCTGGTCAACTGATTCCAGGCCTCACCTTATACTCTGAGCCCTGGTAACCACCCTGCAACAGCCTAGGTTCATAACTGCATATGAGCAGCCCAACAAAAACCCTGGACTCCTGCACAGCCTACTTTGCGCCTGAAAGCATACACCCTCTCCAACACCTCCTGGCATATCAGCAGACTCCAACAAATGGTGCAGAATTCCCACCTATTCATAAAAGCACTGTGGTGTTTAGCATTGCACAAACCAGCTAAGGGAAGCTGAGCAGCACAAAAACATGCAGAACCATGCAATGTTACCCTTTTTCTCCTCTTCATGTCATCATAGTAGTGACAACACTGCTCACCTGTGCAGGGGATACCAGAAGCACTTGTAAGATCCCTGGTCAACTGATTCCAGGCCTCACCCTTATACTCTGAGCCCTGGTAACCACCCTGCAACAGCCTAGGTCCATAACTGCATATGAGCAGCCCAACAAAAACCCTTGACTCCTGCACAGCCTACGTTGCGCCTGAAAGCATACACCCTCTCCAACACCTCCTGGCATATCAGCAGACTCCAACAAATGGTGCAGAATTCCCACCTATTCATAAAAGCACTGTGGTGTTTAGCGTTGCACAAACCAGCTAAGGGAAGCTGAGCAGCACAAAAACATGCAGAACCATTGTTTTAGTGAAGCTTAGCAATGCACAAACAATATTAGCAGTTAATCACATTTAAGCTGTACTTAGCACTGCACAGCTCTCCCAAATGAAAAACAAATATTGATTTTAATATAAAAGACATTTTACTTTGCATTCAAGAAATGAAGTGTGTGCTAGAGACTCGAACCCAGAACCTATGAAACTCTACCCATTTAGATACTTGGATAGTATGCAAAGTAGTATATCTTCACATACACTACTAAGCAATCACAGCATACAATGCAAACGGCCATTGAAAAAAATTGAAAAAAAAAAACTTTACGCATTCAATACACAAACTACACATTTCACCTGTATCACGGAACATTACAGGGAGCCTCACCATGTACATAACATCTGACCAGCCTTTACACTTCTGCCTACATGGATTCAATAACCCTGTTACTATGTTCTCCCTCGGCAGTGCTCCATGATTAATATGCATAGCGTGCAGCCAAGGGGGAACCATGGCCATATACAAGGGTACATTCTGTGTAGGGTCTACACAGAGCCTACACAGATTTTATTAAATTATTGGGATTATCTATAATCAAATACGAAATACAACCAATTTCAGCAAAGATACTTTCAATGAAACAAACAATATAATTGGAATGTACTTAGAAGAATGCCACTAGATACTGCTGTAGAACAATTTAATACCATTTTTACAAACCTTAAATAATTTAGCACAATTACATAATAAAAGAGTAAAGTACAACCCTACACCATGGCTGACCAAAGAAAAAAAATCATAAGAAGGGATAAAGCCTGGAAAATTGGTATAAAACATAATTCAAAATGCCCACCAGAAATGTATACATCTTAGAAACCTTGCAAAACTCTATGTCAGACAGGATTTTATTTATTTTTATTTATTTAACATTTGTTGACCAGGAATGTCCGACTAGGTTCCACAGATCCTGTTTTCAGTGGAGGCCCGGGGAGAAATGCTCCAGAAGCATGTCTTTAGAATGTGGGAGGAAACTGGAGTACCCGCAGGAAACCCACGCAAATGCAGGGAGAACATGCAAACTCCACACAGAAGGCACCCCTGCCGAGAATCGAACCAGAGAACCTCTTGCTGTGAGGCAACAGCATTAACCGCTGCACCACTGCGCCACACAGGATAAGCAAAGGTACTATACCAACCTACAAGACAAAAATGACCCAAAACATTTTTGGTCATCACTAAATAAACTACTTCACCCAGGCAAGACCAACACTCACTCTCCAAAAACAGACAATATGACAGGCTATCCCCACACCATTTAATTCCTACTTTATACAATCAATATCCTCTCTCTTAGAGACTAATACATTTACCCCCCTTCTCTCTACCCCTGTCCAGTCAAAGCCACCCACAGCTCTTCAATTTTAGTCCAGTTCCTACCTTGCTCATAAGGAGTTTGCTCCTTAAACTAAAAACTACTTCCATTGCTGTAGATCAACTACCATCAGACTACCTAAACATGGCTGCAAAAGTCATAGCTTTCCCTGTGTCCTTGCTAATAAGTTCATAGAAAGATACTTCCCATCACTGTGGAAAAAATCCTACATCCTTCCACTGCACACAGGAGACACAACTACAGAGTTTAATAACTACAAACAAACTGCAATTCTCTCCCCCTCTCCAGAATATTAGAGAAATGCATCCAGATGCAGCTGATGCAATACCTAACCTCAAATAACCTTTTCTCAGAAACACAACATGGCTGTAGACCCCAGCACAGCACCATTACTGCTCTTTTACATTTTATGAATGTAATAAGACAGCTTAAAAACAATGGTCTGCTTGTGTCCACTATGTTCTTAGACTTGTCAAAGGCATTTGATTCTGTCTCGCACCAGCAACTGCTCATTCGACTCCCCTCATTAGGACTTTCACAATACCCCTTGATGTGGTTTCTTGGTTACCTATCTGGAAGGCAAAATGCATTTAAATGGCAACAAACCTACTCATCCTTTAAACCATCTACTGCAGTTGTCCCTCAGAGCTATATCCTGGGTCCTCTCCTATTTAACATTTATTAATGACGTCCATACCTCCACTCACCATGCTAGTTTAGTTCTGTATGCAGATGACTCAACATTAATGTGTGTGGCCTCAGTAATAAATAAGCTTCAAAACCTTATCCAAAAATCTTTCTCTATAGAAACCTGGCTCAATGAATCAAATCTCCTAGTCAACCCTAAGACCACCAAGTTAATGCTTTTTACTTCAAAACATTGCCAAAATCAAAAGCAATCTTTTACCATAAAGTCAGCCGATAATACTGTCACAGAAACTGTAATTCACAGTAAACTTCTAGGTGTTATAATATATGATAATCTCAACTATGACCAACATATACTGCACCCTATTAAATCTACACACCAGAAACTATGATCCCTTTATAGGATCAAGGGATTCCTTATAGATAGTGCAAGAAAAACACTACCTACCACCTTATTACAGACTCTTATATGTCGCTCATATCCTAACAATCAATACTCAAAAAAATTTGCTTCCTGCTACAACAAAATAGTTACATTTAATAGTTAAATTTTACAACAATCTCCCTCATAGGACCCGCCATTGTCATGGCTTAAAACAATTAAACTGGCTTGAACTACACAACTACCTAACATATTCACAACTACAGCACACAAACTTGATCCTACAGAAAAAAGCCTTGCACTACAAAACTTATTACTGCCCTATTGTCCAGCAAGGGACCTTCTTTTCTAGTAAATGGTTTGCTAACAAAATCCTGAAGTGAACTTGTGCATTTAATCATGCCATCAAAATATAATGTCAAAAGTAGAAATGTTTTATGTCCCAGTTCTAAACCATGTTAAAATAGAGTGTTTGGTATTCAATGCTTTGAAAATGTGACCATTGAACTGAATTTGCTGTCACTAAGTTTACTTTATATTTTAGAAAACTTTGAAATCATACATTTGGTTTAACGTTATTCGAAGAAGTTCACTTCTGGATTTTGATAGTAACCCCTAGTAACAAATTCTTATTACTTACAAATAAGGCAAATAATGTTGCAGGAGAATCGCTCTACCCCCAATATGTTGCTAAACTCTGGAATAGTATCCCCACACAAATAAAACTCTCCATCAAACTTAATAATTTTCAGCCACTGTTTAAACATCTTAACCACTTCTGGTCCTGTACATGCTCATCACAAGCTTAAGGCTCTCTGTTCAATGTATGATACTCTCCAAATACTCACCTTAAACAGAATACTCTCAACCTCTCACTGAAATCATAAAACAATTTTATAAATAACTGCTGCCAGTACAATCCACAAAGTTGTACGTGGGCTAAATACTGTGTGTATAAACGTAAATAGAAATGTAACTACTCTGTTTAAATGGAATTTAGTAGAATGCAATGTACGCAAATAGAGCTTTTCTCCATGGGCCTTCTCTAAAAATGATTATTACCCATTTGGACTTTCCTGGCAAACAAAAACAATTATTATTAAATAATAAAAGAGGTCATTGTTCCCCTCTACTTGACACTCATTAGACCCATTATAGAGTACAACGCCCCTTTTGGAATGTACCTCACAAGACATCTGCAGCAGCTGGAAAGGCCAGAGAAGTACCTCACAAAGAGGATTACTGGCCTCAAACAAATGCCCTACACTGACCATCTCAAAAAACTCCAGCTTTACTCCTTAGCATATTGCCTACTCTGAGGTGATCCCTGCCTAACATATCAAGCTATGTTAAACCCAGAGCTGTTGACATACTACACCTAAAGAAATCCCAATCCCTCCGAGCTACACGCTCTAGGGACCTAAACCTTGTCACCACAATAAACAGGACATGCTGGAGGGACGGATTCCTGTCCCAGAGACTTCCCATGTTCTGGAACAGGCTATCCATCTATCTCAAGCAAAGTTCTTCATTAGCACTCTTCGAGAAAAATTTTGATGAGTGGATGGGAAATAGGAAATACACCCCTGGGATCACTTCTGTGTCACTGCTCGACAGTGGCACAGGAAAATAACTTTCTTGGGTGGCGTAAGCCACGGAACCTTGTTAGCTAAGATTACCGTAGGCCCTTGGGCTGATAGCCTAGTACCTACCTATGAACCTATAATACTGCTGCAACATACAGACATCCAATATTCTTGATTTAACATACAAGTGCAAAAGACTTATTTCAACTTTTTCATAACTTTGCAAAGTGATTCTTATACAATATAGCCTGTAAGTTTGATAACATGCTTTGTATTTTTCCACGCCTATATCCAAAGCTAGTAAAGAATGGGCAGATTTTTCTTGACAACATACTGGATACTTTGTAGTTTTCTACAATCTCAGTTTATGCATATGTATTCATTGCTTTATGTACTCAGATTTTTTCATAATTTTACAGACTTCCATATTTGCCCTTTTAACTATAGTTAATCACATTACGCATATACACTACTTTATTAAGATGCATTTATAATTCTCCCAATAATCTGCCTCATAATTAGTCATATTTAATGCCATAGACAGTTGTATTCAGTGAATAATGCAAAAGACCCAACTCAGATTTTTTTTTTGGTGTAATTCGTCACATATGCCTTTATAGTTTTCGGGGCCACTAGATTTCTAATGAAGGAGAAATGTCTTACAATAGAAATATTTCCCAGTTTGGTTCACAATATGCTTAAAGCTTTTCTTGCATTATTGCCCACTTGTATTTTTCATCCACGTAATCCTCTCCTTCAATCCCCTACCTCTACATGACTTGCCAAAATGACTCCTCTACTTACATTCAAATTGACATTCAGTTTGGGGTGAGGGCTAGGCACAATCAGGCTAGGTGAGAGTCTTATGACCCACTGGTTTCTGCCTGGGGAGCCCACTCACCCCACCCAAGTCAGAGATGGGCAGTAATGAGTGGGCCATCTTCAGGCCCAATGGAGTAATCTACTGTTTCAACCTCCATTAAATAAACCTCACACAGTCTCCCTTGAGCTCCACAAATCACTGCTCACTTTAGATGCTCATGCTGCCACATATAATTTCTTGATATCTGTGATCCACTGCTGCTCTGCAGTGTGCGCTTCTATTCTTATACCTGTGACATGTCACCCAAGTGGTGATCCAAAGCGGGTCAATATTAGATAACCAATTTTTTTTTTTAAGCGAACGCTCACATGAGCGAAAACACTGGGAATTCAAAGGGTGTTTGTGGGGTCGTGGTACAGTGAGGAGTGGGATATTTGCCCTTTCCTCACTTTAGTGTGATCTTGGAGTTGGAATATATAGTTAGCAGGGGGGGGGGGCAGAGCCCCCCAAAATACGAAGTTGGATTTCCAGCATTTTCGCTCATGTGAGCGTTCGCTTAAAAAATAATTTGGTTATCTAATATAGACCCCATCCAAAGCTGCAGCCCTCCCACCCAGTAAGGATTGGCAGACATCAGATGTTCACATCCATCCTCTAGGTCTCTGCTGGAAGGGTGAGACCAGCGGTTTTCCTGCAAGTTGTACACATTTAGGTCAAAATGTGTTAAATATGTTTATCGTTTCCTCACGCACTGCATGTAAAAGTGCCACGGGATGTATCTTATTTTTCTCTACTTCATTAGTAAAAGTGAGACACAGCTACAACTTCTGGATCCAAAGCTCTAAGGTTTCAGATAAGCTAACCATGCAACATCAGAGATGGTGGTAATTGTCAAGTTGAAATGCAAAAAACATGATTTTGAGAGAAGACAAGAAAATTGAAGACAATGGGGCCCAAGATGTTATGAGATGTGAAAAAAGTCATTTTGTCATTTGTACTGTAGCAATACATAAAGTCACTCTCATTAATGCACTTAAATAGGAAAAATGAAGTACGACTTTCACATGGTCAGAAGTCAGCCATCATATCTCAAAATGAAAATGGCCCTATACTTTTCTCTAAGCCTTTTGAAAGCTACATAGTAAATGTTCAGCAGGAGGACAGTCTCTTGGTGTCACTAACTTTGATTTTCATTTAGTACTGTGAAATATATACTTCCTTCCAATCAATATCATATTGACTGGTCACATCCCATTGCCAGTCCTCTTCTGCCATATTTCATCTTCTTTCTAGCCAAGATAATGAAGCACTTTTGCTTAAGTAAACTTGCCATAATTGTAGATGTTTGAATAATCACTACTGCAGAAGCCTTAGCTAGATGGATTATAATATCATTGGCAGCATAACAGCTGTTTATCTTCCAAACATTCGGGGCACTTTTCATACCCCAAGCTATCAGGCAACCCAAGCTTAGCTGACTAAAAGACAAGACTGGGCACCAAACCCTTCAGAGCTTTCCTTCCAACATAAAGATGGGAGCTAAGCCCTGAAAGGACAATGCTAGGAACAAAAAAATAACCACCCACAACATGGCAGAAATTAAACAAAAAACAAGTGGGATGGAGGGAGTAGCTACTGAAGTGATCATTTGAACACCTACTATTATGGTAAGTTTACTTGCACAACTGCACTATGTTCATTATATTGATCACTGTGTCAGTAGCCTTAGTTATACGGGTAGAGTACCTTAGCTAACTACATTTTGGGGGGGTGGAAAGAAAAGAGTCCAGAAGCCACTGGAGAATGGTCCTAGCAAAGCCTGACCTGGATCTAGAAAAAGAATCAAGCTTATAATGCTTTGCAAAAGTATGTACACAGGACTAAGTATCAGCTTCCAGAATTCTTTTAGAATCTAACCCTTTCCAAAAAAAGCTATAAATGAATCCATGCCCTGGTACAGTCAGTCTTGACCCTACCTGGAACAGATTTGTTATGGTGCGTATAACAAACGTTAACAGCCTTAGACAACCATTTGGAAATAATTTGTTTTGACCCAGATTTTCCCTTCTTACTTTCACAAGAAATGAACATTTGATCTGAAGTTCTGAAAGTTCTGTCAAGACAGCACCCAAGTTGTGTGAGGACATACAAGGTATGGAGTATCCTTTCTCCTTAGTTTTTAGGTTTGTGAAATAAAATGGAGAGATGGATAGTTTGGCTTAAAGTAAACACCTATATCATATAAGTCATAAAAGGATTAGTTCTCAAAGAAACCCTGTCCCTGTGGAATATGAAATAGGGTTGACCCACCATAACTGATTGCAACTCAGATATACCTCTTGCAACGGTCAGAGCAATCAATAAAACTGGTTTCCATATTAAGAAACTCAAGTCAGCCAGGTAACCTGGTTCAAATGGGGCTTGTGTTAACTTCCCTGACAAAATTAAGATCTCAAGGACGGGCCACCATTATTTTGGAGGCCTCTTCTGCAACCCCCTTTCAAAACATTTTGACATGAGACTGCACTGAAAGAGGAAGATCCATGACAGAAATGTTGAAATGGATGATAAATGAACCTTGACAGAGGAATAAGGCATGCCATTGGATAGCAACTCACAGAGATAGTATAAACAGCTAGCCGTGAATGGGAGCTGGGTATGTTGTTGGCACCAACTAGAAAATCTTTGCCATTTGCTAATCTATATGATTTTCTAGTAGCAGACTTTTCTTGCCTTTATTAATACCTGCTGCACATCCTCAGTAAGTGGGTGCCTAGAAGGAAATAAGATTCTATCATGCAGGCAGCCAACTGAAGTTGATTGCTATTAAACAACCCTATTCTTGACTGAGTAGAACCAATTTATGAGGAAGGTTCTGGTAATTGCTCCTGACAATATTCAAAAGGAAGAACCATAGCTACCTGGGCCACAAGGGAATCACCCCAATGATCTTCTGGGATGCTGAATCTTCAGAAGTACCCCATACCTAGATGGCTGATATAATGGTTAAGATATTTACCTTACAAACGCAAGGTACAGGGTTTGTTTCTTGCCTTTAAAAGGGAAATTGGCACACAAGGGCAGCTAGCCTAGTATTCAAGGCTCAGTTCCTCAGAGCTGTTCTTGGTCTGGATACTTCACTTGAGAGTTAGAGAATCTGCTGCATCTAAAGCCATCTACTGCTAAAAAACAAAAATAAGTATTCTGAACTTCTGATTTTACTGCATTTCACAAGAACCCTGTATTATTTATTACATTACTCATACTTTAGAAGACCTTCAAAGCTGAACCATTTCCACTGCTGTTGCAGCACTTGACTACATTCTGTCTGCTAGTTTTACAAGACTGTAGTAACTAGGCTGTGTGGTTTACCTACCTTTGAACTCTAAAACCAGTTGTTTTATATTAAGAATGGTTTTCTGAATGCACTCTTGTGGCAGAAGTGTGCTGATTTCAGAGCTGCTAGCCAAAAGCTTAGTGTGCATTTTCTTGATTGGTCTGTAGTTCTTGCTGTTGTAAAAGTTGTTTTTCTGATTCTATATACAAACCCAGTGTTTGTGCTAGGCTGCTCTCCATGCAGTGGCAGTTAGCAGTGCCCTGTATAGATGCAGACACTTACAAGTTAAAATTTTCCTTAGAATAACTACATCTGGAACCTTCCCCAGTCCCCCTGCTGCTCTAGGAGCATCTGAGTTATGTACACAGGAATGCTGCCTTGCTGGACAACTGCAGTTCACACTGAATAAAAGCACTCATTCCTCAATTGTGTGCTATCATCCCAGTGCAGTTAAATCTACCAACTCTTCTCTTTTTTTAAGCACATAGTAAATAATTCAAAACCATGGATAGGCACTCTGTGGCCAGCCTAAGGACATGGGCATCCTAAAGAAATGTAGCAATTATCTCATGTATACTAACAACCACTTAATCCTGAAGCAAACAGTATGCAAGAGATGTATTTGCACATCATTTCCCCTCACTAAATAAGGTCTCTACACAAACCCACATATGCAGAGGTACTAAAGTAACTTACCAAAATCTCAGGCTCCTCCCATATGATACCCTCAGAAAGCACATGCAAACAAACACAAGTTAACACTGACCACTACACATAAAAAAAACATCACGGTGTCTCCTGAATAAACTCCCTAAGGTAAAACACCACACATTCAGACATCTTGGTCATAGTTGACTCCAATGTGAGACACATGGACACCCCCTCACCAGGTTAAAGACAGGGTTACAGTCAGTTAGCTGTCAGGGGCTAGCATTCACCAGATCATGCAGACACTCAGATTACTCAACCACAATTACCAGTATGACTCAGTCCAGGCGAGCCGCCAAGATTTTTTGCAGGGAGTTGCAAACCCAGAGACCCCCCCCCCACTCAGCCCCCCATGCAGCCCCTACACAGCCATTCCAGTGCTCCATTACTAGGCTATTTCTCCCCACTTGTCATAAACACTTTTCAAAACTCAGTGTGCATGCTGTTTTATGCTTTACTTCTACAATGATTACAGATATTTGGATTTCATTTACAACTTTTATTTCACATTTTATAGCACAAACACTGATAGACATTTGCTAAACAAAGCAATATTCTTACAATTAAAACAGAATTAACATCAAAACATCTCTACCTTTGACACACACATTCACTGAAACAGCATCAAAACCCACATTCAAAGAAAATGCATCTGGCCAGTGGCAGGTTAAGTTTACATTTAGGCTGTTTTCAAATCATAGGCCCTTGCACACACTTTTAGGACCATGCAAAAGTTCTTTGATTCACCTTTTTGACTGTATTCATTGTAATATATAATAACTGAATGACATCCCTTGTATCATACAGCACCACTTGTTACAGTGTGTTTTAAATTTATAGTTTTGAAAATTTTTTCCAGTAAGCAATGAAACAAAACATATGAACCAATAATGGCAAACTGCCCATTTCAGAGCACTTCAACCATAAAAGGCAACTCAAACTTCTGTCATTACAATCCACCAATATCAGTCAATATGCACAATCTCTGCAGAAGTAAAAGTCATCTGAATAATTCCACACACACCTCTCAACCATACTGAATTACTCGGTTTTTACCGAGTTTTGGGGTCCAAATGAAGGGGTGTCACAATTCCTGAGTGGCACCCCTTCATTTCTGATTTTTTTTTTAATTTTTTATTTTTTTGCACCGTTTGAGTTGATGTCATCACATGCGCGATGACATTAGCTCCATCAGGGCTACCAGCCTGTCGGAATTGAGCTCAAGGAGCTCACATTGTGCACGCATTTCTGGCTGGCCTGACAGCTCAAATTTGAGAGGGAACAGCAATGGCCTGCAGGAACAAATGGATATTTATGGTCAGTGAACAGGAATCGGACCTGCAGGGACAGAAAGAATGAAGAATCCACTTCATGATTGGGGAACAATCAGCAAGTAAGGTAACTTTCAGGTGTGTGTGTGTGTGTGTGTGTGTGTGTGTGTGTGTGTGTGTGTGTGTGTGTGTGTGTGTGTGTGTGTGTGTGTGTGTGTGTGTGTGTGTGTGTGTGTGTGTGTGAGAGAGACTACAACTTGTGACGGCACTATTGACTGATTATAATCCTAACTGGTGACTTTATAAATTTACAAGTGCAATATTTAAAATGTCCATGATCTGGGGTCTCTGACCCCCCCACCCCATTTGTCTACACCCAGAAATGTTGTACTAAGACCAGGGTTCACAGGTATGTAAATAAGTTTGACAATCAATTGCAATATTAGGAAGGTACCCCATTTAACTGAATTTCTCATTTAAATTCATTTGATACTTGTTAGCAGTTGTAACTGCTAGTTTTTGTATTTCTGTAAAATTGTTTATTGTGAAGGTGCTATTAATACCCCCATTTCAAACCACAAACTAGTTGATAGCTATGCATAAAAAGTTTACATCCGGAAAGAGCCGATACATAGGCATTAGCCACATTCACAAAGCGTATACTCTAGGATCTGTAAAAAAATCACTCAACGCGCATTTCAGGATTTTATGCAAGCAGATGCTACACATGCAGTCTTTGTTATGTAGGCGGATCAATTAAAATATATATGTAGAGGTGGGATCAAATAAACAGACACCGGAAGGAATGTGTAAATCTGATGTACTATTTCCAGTTATCATTGCAGCTGAGGGTGATGTGGAACTGGAGTTAGAAAATGAGGAAAATTGCACTGAGTGGCCTACTGAGAAACCTTGTAAACATGACAGTAGTGCAGCAGAGCCCACCAAACTAGATTACTAACAGGTAAGTAAATAAGAAGTGTGTTGTGGAGGTATGATGCCCAAACCACTACCCAGGTGACATAGGTTTGATTAGTTACTTTTGCTGATGATGTAGTGAGTGTGTCTATTCTCGAGGGTAGGTACCCAGATGGTATCAGCAAATTGACTGGTATGCCCTTGTGAAAATCAGGACTTGGACCAATGGCTGGGCTGGCATGTTGTATGAGCAAGGAGGTGGGCTGCATTCAGGTCCACTTGGCTATGCCTTATTGACATTTCAGTCATACAGTAGAATATATGCACCATAGGGGAATCTAAGATGCAGCGTTGGCTGTGCAAAAAGCAGGAGAGCTTTCCTACTCTAACACACTAGCATTTAAGCTGCTTGGTGAAAGCTGTTGCCTACCTCTTCGTAATGTATAGTATTACTGTGGCAACAACGTAACACTATTATTAAGAAGTTCTCCTTTTATATTGTCCTCCCCCTTTCACTCTGTGTGCTTCACAAAATTCCCTCTTTAAACTGCCCCCTCACCTCAAGGAACACACTCCCTAGTGATATCAAATAGGCATGTACCTCCCAATGGCCAGGCAATGGGACATTGGATTGGCTGCAGGGGGACTCTGGTGCCATATTTTTGGTTGTCTGTTCTTTAGTTTGCGTTTGAAAGTTGGTATCCCACAATTCCACTGGAGTGGGTGGGGTTACATAATTATGTATGCAAAATAGAAGTTAATCAGCATACAGATTTGTACCTATTTTTCATGGGCCATGTCCAGATTTTTGATGTTTCCAGGTTGACAGGTATGATTCCACATTAAAGAGATCTGAAACTAATGAAGAGGTTGTTGCTAGAAAACAACTTTATATTTCTATGTTTCATATACGAATTCAGTGCCTGCTGCCTTTTAAGAATAAATTGCCTATGTTACATTAAAACATGTAAAGCTAGTATACTGCAATAGGGAATGGGTGGCAAGCTGAAAAACAGGTTACTAGGCATCTCATCCAAAGGCGGACATACTCAGGACTGCAGCACCCTACCTCCTTAAAATACAAATCTATATCTTGTGAGAGTAGAACCTAGAGCCCTCTACATCTGCTGTGCTACTAACACTACTATAAAATTCTATACCATAATAGTGATACCATTTGATGAAACAGTTGCACATTTTAAGCAGAATTAGAATGAGTAGCAGTAATGTGTTCCTTATGTTGTGCTGATGACGTCATAAGACAGCAGAAATATGCATGTCCACACCTAGAGGGGTTTGGCTTTATTAGCCTGAATTTGTCCATAAAAAGACTTAGAAGTAAATATCAAAGAAAAATGTCATGGACATACAGAATTGCTATTTAGCTGAAACAGCTGATATCCTTAAAGGATAATTTACATATATCCCATGTTGCCTCTGATTCAAGAGGTTTAAGATATCACACAGTGGAAATTCTAGCTTTGCTAGATTTTTCTTTTTGGGTTTTTAACCAATTGTTTTTTCTGTGTGACCTTTTTAAATATTGTTTTACTCCAGCTATACTCTGTCGCACATCGTCTATTCAGAGGCGATCTCTACTTAACATACAAGGCCATGTCAAACCCAGAGCTGCTGGACATGCTACAGTTAAAGAAATCCCAATCCCTCAGAACCACACACTCCAGGGATCTAAACCTTGTCATCACAATAAACAAAACATGTTGGAGGGATAGGTTCCTGACCCAGAGACTCCCCAAACTCTGGAATAGATTAGCCATACATGTGAAGCAGAGTGCCTCTTTGGTCCTCTTCAAAAGGAACCTTGACGACTGCATGGGAGAAAGGAAATTCACCCTGGGGATCACGTCAGTCACCCTGCTAGACAGGGGTCCAGGGAAGTAAATAGTGTGGGAAGAAATAACCAGGGAATTGTTATGGCTAGGCTTGTATAGGCCCTAGGGCTGATAGCCTAGTACCAACCTATGAACCTATAAACTTCTCTTTCCTTGAGGCTCACAATTCCTTGAAAATGCACTTGAAAATAAATTCCACCTGCTAACTCTAACTAGGGCTTTACACACATACACAGACACCTCAATCTCTTAGTGCAAGAAATCTGGACAAAGCTTAAAATAAATAGGGACAAATTATAAACATTGTGCTCATGAGCGTAGAAAATTGCTAGAACAGGATTTGTGTTGGTATGCATTTTTCTAAAGGATATGATGTCTAAAACTCAAATGTCTTATTTAGCAACTTCAATCCTTTTTAGGAGGAATATGGGGCAAACATCTGGACATGCTGCAAAAACCTAGACAGCTGAGGAGTATGCTACATCCCTCTTACACATACATACATACATACATACATACATACACACACACACACACACACACACACACACACACACACACACACACACACACACACACACACACACACACACAATCTCTCAATATCTTAAGACAAGAAATCTGGACAAAGCCTGATATAATCAGAAGACAAAGGCCCAAAACTAGGGACACATTTAAAAAGTTGCTAAAATAACAGGATTTGTGTTAGGATGCATTTTCTAAAGGATATGAAGTCAGAAACTAAAATACATGTCATTATTTAGTAACTTTAATCCTTAGCTCATCCTAGTGATTTGTCACAAAAATGAGAAACAGACGAAAAATATAAGGCAAAAATCTGGACATTCTGTGAAAATTAGTACAGTCGAATAGGTATGACACACACATACAACCCCTAACTCCTTAGAAAGTGGATGGAACAACAAGATTTGCATTAGTATATATTTTATGAGGATATGAAGTCAAACTCAAATGTCTGCCATTATTTTCTGACTTTAGATTTGCCAGAAAACACAATTTTTTGAGAAACTGAAAATATGAAGCAAAAATCTGGATAATTGCAAGGTATGACCCCGCCCCCTTTACACACACTCCTACCCCCTTGTTACTTACACACACACACACACACACACACACACACACACACACACACACACACACACACACACACACACACACATATCCATACCCACTACCTTTACCTACCTATTTCTTACATCCACACACCCCTACCTATTTCATACACACATACACCTCAAACACACACATGCACACCTATCTCTCAATTGTACCTTTGTCTGCAGTCCAGCTGTCTTCTGGAATTCAAATTTTGCATGGGCGAGGAAGACAAAGATGTAAACCATCTGTCGCGCAGAAACAGAAGAGTCTGTGTGACTAGATGCAAAGGTGTTCTTAAAGAACAACTTTTTTTTTTTATTAAAAGAAAATTAATCTCCCGGCCAGCCAGTTCCAGGGGAATGCAAGTGCAGCCCCTTGCACCTGCCTGTGGGTGCCCTTGACTCAGTCATAGTCCATGTGGGCATGAATGACTGCAGACATACCTCCCTGGACTAAAAGGAGACATGACGAACCTCTCTGAATACATGTCACAGGTAGATAAGAACCTCGCATTGAGTAGAATTCCACCCTCAACAAGAATGATGCCACAATTCAAACAGAAAATGATTACCTTCAATAATTGGCTTAGCTACTGGTGTCATTTCTAAGGGACCCAGTATTTGTCAGCCTGGGACAACATGATCTTCAGACCATGCTGCTTTGCCAGAGAGAGAGACTGCACCTGTTGCCAATAGACAGTGGCCACCCTCCTAATGCCTTTGTTAGGCTCTGCCAAACCAAAAGATCTACCAAAGTAACAAATTTTTCTAATGCCAAGCTGAAGGTACTACTACTCAGTACTAAGAGTCTTAAGAAACTGCACTTCCTGTAAGCTCTCCTCATCCTGGCGGATGCTGATGTCTGTGCAGTTACAGAGATGTGGTTCAAGGCTGCAGAAAGTACCACGGCAGTGCAAGGCTACAATATCTATCACACACTCATACCACCCTCTGAAAAGAAAAAAAAATGAAAGGAGAGAGTGTTTCCATTTACATAAACAATCACAAATCTCAAGTTTGGTCATGCAGGATGACTCTCTTGATCTACTTCATCCCCAGTTGATCCCCCGCTATATGATCATTAGCTACAGGCCTCTAAACGTGAACTATGAAAACCACTCCATACACCTGAAGTTACTAGAATCACTTGGCAGTCAGCCCATCACACTACCCATGGGTGATTGTAACTACCCCTCTGTGAAGCCAGAGGATTGATGCATGCCAACCTGACCCAAGAAGCAATGATTTCAGCCTTGGTTGCAGCCACAGCTCAGACCAGCTGTTCGGAGGATATCAATTTTGTTGTTGGTGATGTGCAGCCTGCTGGGACAGGGCAGCCCCCCCTTTTCTTCAGAGGACCTGAGAATCCATCTGGAGTTAGACAGACTGTCTAGAGGCTGAGGAGAGAATGTGATGCCTGGAGGCTGAGTAAAGGGAGAAGCAGCAGCAATATGAACTAGAATCAGCAGCAAGACTGTGCCTGGAGACCGAACAGACTGAGGTGTTTAGAAGCCAACAATGAGAGGCAGCGCTGGCATGAACTGGCATTACCCTTCGAGAGGGTTGTGGAGATAAAGAGGAAGGGAATAACTGGACTCCAGAAGCTGTAAAGGTCAGTAAACCTTTTTCTCAGTGCAGGGATGGGGATGGGGATGGCTTTGATAGTTTTGTTCATATATTTCAGAGGATATAAACAATATGATGTTGACCATAAGCCCTGGGTTTGGCTCCTCTCTTACTCTATGGTAAAGCAGTTCAGGCTGTTGTAAAGTTAAATGATGCAGACTGAACAATGACAAAATGAAATGCTGCTTGCCTGACTGTTTCAAACTTACATCTAAGGCATATAAAAAACGTTTTGTGATCACAGATGCATGGCAGACGAAAGTGTACATGATTATATTGTTGACTGAATACATACTTTCACAGATGGGTGAGTGGGTGTCAGGTCACCATTTCTGAGGCAATGGAAGACCTTTTGGTGAGGGAGCAAGACCTCAGTACTTTACCTGATGACATGAGAGTCTGGTTAGCAGAATGAGTACAACTCTGTAGAGGAGTTGGGGGGAAAAAAGGGTATCTTTACTTAGCTAGCAAAGCACCACTGCATAAGAAAGGGATACTCAGTGCTGCACAAGGGAATCCATGGGAGGCAGTATAAACCACTACAATAGAGTACATCAGTAATGGGGAAACTACTAATCCAAGTGCATGGTGGGATTAGATGTTTCAAGTATAACCAGCGGGGACACAGCAGCCAAATGTACATTGAAGGAAGGTGAGAAACAGAAGGTGAGGGAGCCAGTTAAGTATGGATGACAAACTGCCAGTGGTAAGTTGTTTAGAAACAAGTGGGGTTTCAAATTATTACCAAAATTGATATCCTATCTTAGTAGATGTTAAACAGGTAGCTGCTAAGAAGGGCAGCTTCTGATATAATCATTGTGAGGCCTGCAGTGGTGAGAAAAGAGCAGTACTTGCTTGGACAGTCCACTCCAGTCAGAGAGTCAGAGCTTTGGGAGGGACCCCATTCCAAATACCTTTGGCTGGGGTTCATCTCGACTGGGAGGGTGGAAGAAGAAGCAAGAAAGTAGGTGTGTTTGAGGATATTCCTGCAGATGTCCTAACAGAGAATAACTTAAATGATGCAGCACCTTGTGAGTGGCTTAGAGAAAGGCATGTAGGTCCAGTAGTCTGGGAAAAACCCAGAAAGATCACATACCTGAAGCTGGGGCTGGCATGGTGGCTGTTTCATAGAAGGTGCTATCTGGTAGCAGTAAGTCTGAATGCCAGCCACAGTTCCTGGTGGGTATTGATGTTCCCTTGGACATGGTGGCTGCAAGTAAGGAGGTGAGTGGTGGTACCCAGAGCAAGAGTGAGGTGCAGCTGTTGGAAGTGACTAGACTTCCTGCGGAAGTGGAGATGGGGAAAGTCACAAAGGAAGAGTTGAGACAGGCTCAATTTACAGATCCTACATTACAAAACTTGAGAGAGATGGCCAAGGAGGCACCTGAGGTTCAAGAAAGGAGGGGTCTGTATACTGGAACAAAGGTTTGTTGTATAGAGTGTGGACTCCTGGAGATGGGCTAAAAGGTAAAGTAATTCAGCAGTTGGTAGTGCCTAGAGCTTACCGTCTGCCACTCAGCCATACCACATGACATTCCTTTCTCAGGTCATATGGGTATAAGACATACTAAGAGATGTATTATGCAAACTTTCTATTGGCCTGGGATTGCAAGGGATGTGGTAGGATACTGTAGGACTTGTGAACAGACCCAAAAAGCTGGTAAAGCAGGGGACAAGGCTAAGGCTATATTAATGCCTTTGCCTGTTATCGAACAGCCATTTCAGAGAGTGGCCCTGGATATTGTAGGACCCCTGAGTGCTCCAAGTTCTGCAGGAAGAAATACATCTTGGGGGGTAGTAGACTATGCTACCAGATATCCCGAGGTGGTGGCTCTGCCATCGACAGAGAAGGTGGCAAATGCTTTGCTAGAAATCTTCAGTACAGTAGGGTTTCCATGAGAAATATTGACTGACCGCGGTGCCGTATTCATGTCAGACCTGCTAACTTGTCTGTGGAAGTGTTGTGGGGTGAAACAATTAAAGACCACCCCATTCCATCCCCAGACTAATGGTCTTTTGGAGATGTTAAACTCTACATTGAAGACAATGCTACAGGCATATGCAGACCAACATGTTATGGAGGTCTTGGATAGATTAAGTAGGGCAGGATTAACCATTAAACGCAGTAAGTGTCAAGTGGGTATGGCAGAGATCACTTACTTAGGACACATAGTGGAAAGTAGTAAAATTAGGCCAGTATCTGTCAAGGTGCCAGCTATTCAAGTGCGGCTAGTTCCTGTTACTAAGAAACAAGTGACAGCATTTCTACGAACAGTGGGGTACTATAGGAAATTTGTGCCCAATTACAGTACAACAGCTGCACCCTTTATTTAAATAACTAGGAAGAATAAATCAGACAAGGTACTGTGGACCACAGATTGTGAACAGACATTCCAAAAACTTAGATATTTTGGAAGGACCCCTGTCGTAGCCAGCCCAGATTACAATAAAGAATTTATTGTACAGGTAGATGCTTCAAATTATGGGGTGGGGGTTGTACTTAGCCAAGTTTCCGCAGAAAAAGAGCACTCAGTGGTATATCTGAACCATAGACTCCAACTAAGAGAAGAGCATTATGCAGCCCTGGACAAAGTGTGTTTGGCCATAGTGTGGTTATTGCAAAAGCTGCAGCCCTATCTTTATTGGGGAAAATTCACTGTAGTCACAGATCATAACTCTTAACATGGCTTAATATGGTCAGTAAGCAAAATACCAAGTTACTGAGGTGGAGTCTAGGATTGCAATCATATTATATGACCATACAACATCGCAGTTGGGTTAATAACTCCAATGCAGATAAATTATCCAGGATAAGAGTCGGTTAATATTCCCAGGTTTTTAAAATGTTGAGTATTTCCCTGTTTATACAAAATGTTTAAAGAATAGGTCACTGTTTTGATAAATTTCTTGTTGCACATGTTTGTGAGGAAGATTCTAAAGTACAAACTGTCTGTGGAGAATCAGCTGATCAGTAGATGCCATTGGAATGTTCCTGGTTGCTAGGTGATTTTGAACAGATGACTGACAGGAAAAAAAACTTTTTCAAATAGCTGATGGTTAATTTTTAAAATAAGTCAGTTGAGACTGTTAAACTGGACTATAAGAGAGACTGCTAAAGTCGGTTGAAGAACAGTTAAGAGTTGCAGTCAGTTACAGTGCTGTGCAATGGATACCCAAAAAAAAAAAGAGCTCACCAAAAACTGTAAGCCTGCTTTTGCCTTGCTGTTATGTTATAGATTACATTATGGCAGTATTCTTTAGTTAGATTAGGAAAATTTAGTTATTTAGATAAGACTTTTTCTAAGATGATAGACTTCTATCCTGTGGTTTAATTTTATATTTCTGGTGATTGAATTCTGTTTATTGAAAATTATTAATTTACATTCGTGTAACCATTTTACTTATTATTAAATGTTGTTAATTACTTTACATTGTGGCTGGACAATCAGTGTGTTCTTCAGAAATTAGTGTGTGTTTATACCTCTTTGATACTCCCCAGCTCACCTCGAATGTCTGGCTGCTTCTGGTTATAGGTGTAATTTATTTTGATATTTAATTTCTAATAATTGATCACCCTTTGAAGGGCATGAAGACCTGACTTGACTGGTGGCAGCATTTACCATTTGTAATGGAGAGGGAACACAGCTGGAAATCTGTGACAGGCTTCCCATAGGTGTTTTAGAGTGTGTGAGATTTGAATTTGTTGCATGTGCAAGTGAGTCAGAGGCCTTAAACTGGAGCACATTGCTCTGAAGTGTATAAGGGATTACACATTTGGGGTGGACAGAGGTATAGTCCAGTCTTAGGAAAATAGAGCGTATTCCTGTTGTGCTGTTGAGAGAAATTGTGGAATTTTACACATGTGCTCTGTGTACTGGTGCTTTCCCTCACTTCTCACACTGGAGTCAGTAGTGAGAATTGATGCTCCTTAATTACTGGCTCAGGTTGAAGTGGGGGATGTCGCATATTGGTGGCAGCCCAGTGGGACATTAACCGGATGTCACACCTCCATAAACTGGGAAACATACAGCACCATTAACATGGAGGCTCAGAGATTCCTGGACTTTGTTAGTACAAATACTTTGGAACAGCTGGTTTTCACTCCCACTAGGGGCTTAAATATCCTTGCCATAGTATTTAAACATGGGGGAGAGTTGCACCCCAACAGCATAATGTACTCATTGGTAAAATCAGATCATAAAATCTGTCACTTTTGAAATAAAGGAAATAGTACAACCCCCATCAAACTCTAAAACCCTAAAGACATTTTCCAAGGCAAATTGCCTTCTATTAAGTGATAGCATAGGTAATTTTAAAGCTCCCCTAACCCCAAAAACATGGAGGCCTAT
Source organism: Protopterus annectens (assembly GCF_019279795.1). Lineage (NCBI taxonomy): Eukaryota > Metazoa > Chordata > Ceratodontiformes > Protopteridae > Protopterus > Protopterus annectens. The sequence goes on along the minus strand of NC_056744.1, from coordinate 957,327,989 downwards.
TCAGAAGTATACAGAAATCCCTGTACAACCACTTAAACAACTGCATATAAATGGCAGTACCTGACTGAACTAAACCCAGGTTTAGCCAGAACAACAAGTCAGCCTGTGGACTCCTAGCATAAAAAGATTATACAAAAGAAGAAGAAATTCCTGACTAGAAGTAACTGTGAGGTGCATAACAGAGTAAGAAATCCCTCCCAAGTCTCAACAGGCAAATCAGGGAACTAGTCAACTCTTCAAAGCTAAACACAAGACCAAAATAGCCTCCCAAGTAAAGGATAACCACAATGGATTTTTTTATTAATGTCCGAAGTGAAACAATCAGTGTGCTAAGTTGGATGTAGATGGCACTACCTTATTCTCAGCCAGAAGAAATAGCAAACCTGCTGGTCAATAAAATTCAGTTCAAATTTCACTCCATCTTCTTCAGTCACTCCCCATGAAATAACCTCTACCATTCCTTTGCCTTATCACAAAAGAATAGGTTGTCATTGCACTCTCTAAAGCTAGAAACACAGATCAATGGGTCCTGACAAACTGAGGGTGGCTATTAAACAAGCTTGAAACATGACCAAGCAGAAACACTTAGATCTCTATTTAACCACATCTCTAGACAGGCTTTGTCCTAGTAAAGTGGAGGACAGCAACAGTCTTCCCTCGGCACAACGGGGGACATCAATGGACCCAGGAAACTACCAGCCCATAAGGCTGGTTAGCCTCATATGAAAAGGATAAGCATGGACCTGATTAACAATTATATAGGAAATCTCTGGACTTTAGACCCACCCCAGTTCGGCTTTGCCAAGGGCAGGTCCTACCTGTTCATTCTGGTGCACTCCATTGAGAAGGTCACCAAAGCCATGGATAAGGGGTAAAACAGTGCGCACCACCTACCTTGACCTGACCAAGGCATTTGACATAATATCCTACTTTAGTATTATAGATAAACTCAAAATTGGGTATAAATCGCCATGTCACCAGATGGATTGCCAATAATACATGCTATTAGAGTGGGGGATCCACACCCAAGGAATCTTAAGGGGCACGTTACCCCTGGAGTGCCAAAGAGCTCAGTGCTGCACCCCCTCCTGTTTGGGATATACTTCTAAGATGTCAAGGTAAGTACAGACAGCCTTTGGCTGACCAAGTTTGTTGATGACTGCAAGTTGGGAGTAATCATTGTCTCCCCCAATGATATCGATATCCTACAGAAAGGACTTACCTGGACTAATGATTGGTGTCAGCACCATGGCCTCAAACTAAATGTGAAAAAGTGCATAATAATACCCTCTGGAAAAACAAACATACTTGCAAATTACAACAGTGAAAGTACCCCACCCCCCACCCCCACCCCCCCAACAGTGGACCCAGTCGTGAGCAATCTGGGTACTCTGATAGTAATTTGAACTTTGACCACCATATGTCCATGGTGGTAAGAAAACCCTATATGGCTCAGCTTATAAGTAATGGCATGGCATCCACATCTAAGGATGTCATAGTACCACTGCAGTTGGTCCTCATCAGACCAATAATCGAGTACAATGCACCCTCTGGCATGTACCTCACCAGGCACCTGCAACAGTTGGAGCATACTCAAGAGATTTCTCACCCAACAAAATACATGGTATAACCAACAATGTCATAGGCAGACCAATTAAAAGCCCTCTCCCTGTATTCATATTCCCTACCAATTACTGAGGGCTGATCTATACCTGACCCACAAAGCCTGATGAAAATGTATATTCGTAAAACTAACTGCACAAGGGTTACCTGCTCCAAAGCTCTAAACCTGATTTCTGACATGAATAGATCATGCTGCAGAGACATGTATCCCAGAGATTGCCCCTCCTCTAGAACATGCTTCCTATTCACATGAAGCAGAGCCCTTCCCTGACCATTTTCAAGCACCATCTGAATCAATGGACAGGAAATCACAGATTTACTCCTGGATTGGCATCCATATCCCTTAAGGACAGGGGAAGTATTTAAAAAATATATCAAAATTCCATTTGCTGACCCTTGTTATCCTTTTCCTAGGAATAGAAACTTATTTAAAATCTTGGTAAAACTGGCTAGGTTTGCAATGGCTCTTGAGCCATTAGGTTCATAGGAGATTACTAGGAGTATCAATGGAAAAGGTGGAAAAAGCTACAGAAACATTCTTGTACAAGGAAAAGAAAAGGCATCTGCCTTGTTGGCCGAGTTCTGGAACAGAATCTTATCAGTCGATTATTCAGAGAAAAAGAAGTCTACTTGAACTCCCTGCAGATGAATCAAATCTTGAAAGATCCCTGATCTACTCTCCATTTAGGAGGATCTGCACTGGTCCTGCTCTGCTTGTCTGCCACATAATTTTGCCCTGAAAGAATGTAGAAGCCGTGTACAGTGAGAACCTGCTGTGAAGTTATATCCCAAGTTAACTGCTAGTCTGCAAAAGGGATATGATCTGGTTCCCCCTGTGCTTGTTGATGTATCACAACTGTGGAATTGTCTGTGACAACACGAAGCGTGCCCAGGGACAAAATATGATTCAGATAATTGAGTGCCTTGATAAGGGCAAGCATCTCCTTGATATTTATGTGCTTAAATCTTCTCTGGGTGTCCCACACACCCTACACTTTTATCCCTCCTGAAACGGCTCCCCAAGCAAAGTCTGAGGCATCTGAGGCATCTGTGGTGACTGATTGCTGACAAAACCCTCCACTGGGATTAGAAAAAAAACTGCGCTGGTGGTGGGACGAGAGAGACTTTAGACACCATGGTATTTTTCTCATGTGGAGTCTTGCCAAAGATATCATGAGACCCATAGAAGCCAAGAAACCCCAAATCATTAGGTACTTCCTCACAGTTGACTGAAGTCTGAGTGGAAAACCTTAGAAACAGATCTAGGTAAAGATATATTTTTTCCTGTGAAGAAAAGCTCTTTGAATTGAGGTATCTAGTTTATATCCCAGGAACACAATACTGTGTGGAGTTAAGACGAATGTTGTCTTGGAATCCCATCTTGTGTAAGAGATTTCTCACCCAAGCGAAAGAGATTCCGGAACACTTTGAAAAAGACTGCAAAGATAGGCAAGTCAGCTAAACATGGAAAAATGTGGGTACCCTAGCCTGAAATAAGCCATAACTGAGCTAGGCAGTTTGTGAATACTCTTAATGCAGTGGATAACCCAAAGGGTAATTCAGAACAGATAATGTAATCCACACACAGAAAAACTTAAGAAATATGTGAAGTCTAGATAAATAGAAATGTGAAGTTAAGTATGATGCCCCAGCACTGGTACAGTAATCAAGGAGCCTCAATCCTCACCACTAGCAACAGTGGGGGATGTACACAGTGGGAGGATGTGACAGCCATTTACAAAATTCCAGATAGCTGGGCTGGCAGCATCTCATTTTGTTACACCCCCCCCCTTGAAGACTCAAGCTAGCTTTTCAAGTGGAACTGGAGAAACACTGCTTGAGTGGGTTCAGCCTACCTGGGAATACCTTACCTTATTGCCAGTCTTGAGAGCCCATCTGCTTTGCCATTACTAACCCCATTGCAGTGCTACACTGTCATATCATATGCCTGCAACCCTAGGCTTCACCTTAGTAACTTGGCATTTTTCTGGCTGGCTCGATGTAGCCATGTTAAGGGATTGTGGTTTGTAACTACAGTGAATTTTCTCCCATACAGATAAGGCCCACACTATGGCTAGACATTTCTTTTCTACAGCCGCATAGCACTCCTCCCTGGGTTGGAGCCTATGGCTGAGATCTACCACTGGGTGCTCTTCTCCCTCTGTGGAAACCTAGCTGAGTACAGCCCCCATCTCATGATTTGAAGCATCCACCTGAACAACAAATTATTTGCTGTAATCTGGACTGGCTAACACAGGGACTCTTCCCAAAGCTCCTTTAAGCTTCTAGAATGCCTGCTCACATGCTGGGATCCATACTACCTGATCTTTTTTTTTTCCTTGTCAGTTCTGCGAGGGGAGCAGCTATGGTACTATAATTGGGGACAAAAATTCTGTAGTACCCTGCTGCCCCTAAGAACACTCTCACCTGCTTTTTGGTAACAGGGGCAGGCCATGCCTCAATTGCTTCCATTTTGTCAGGTTCTGGCCTGATCTTACCACTCCCCACTCTATGTCCCAGGAAAGAGACCTCTGCCATACTCTCCTGACATTTACTAATCTTAATGGCTACCCCTGGCTTCTGTAGTCTGCCCAGCACCTTCCTGACATGCTGAAGGTGCTGTTGCCAGGAATGTCTGTAGCTGGCAGTATCATCCAGGTAAGCAAGGTTGAAATCTTCTGCTCCTATTAGAATATGATCTACCAGCCTCTGGAAAGTTGCTGGGGCATTTTTCATCCAAAGTACATCTTCGTGAACTCATACAAGCTGAAGAGAGTCACAAAGGCTGACCTCTATCTAGCATTGGGAGTCAAGGGCACCTGCAAGTAACCATTGGTAATATCAATAATGGTGAGATACTTAGCCCCACCCAGCTGCTTTAGGGCTACATCTGTCCTAGGCATGGGATAAGCATCCGACTCTGTGTGACTATTTAATTTCTTGTAGTCCACACAGAACCTGGTGCTGCCATCCTTCTTTAGTACAAGCACCACTGTGGAGGCCCAGGGACTGCTGGACTCCTAGATTACCCCTAGTTACAACAATTCCAGTATCTCCTCCCTCAGAGTCTGTTTGACTCTCTCAGGCACCATATAAGGGGCCTGCTTAATAGGCCTTTGGGGTCCTGTATCCACATGGTGCTGCACCAGGTGGGTGCACCCTTATTTCCCAGTGAACATGTCCCCAAATTCCTGTAACACTCCTTGGATTTCTTGAATGTGGGTAAGGGATAGCTGCTGGGACATTGCTACCCCTTCCGCTGAGGTGTCAGTCCAAGCCTCACTGAGGAGATCAGTCATCAGATCCCCCTCAGACTCCTCCTGCCATCCACTGCAAATACTCAGCACAAGGGCTTCTCTATCATGGTAAGGTTTCATCATGTTAAAATGGCACAAATCTTGCCTCTGCCTAGCACTTCTACCATTTAGTTAACATCACTGACCCTCATTACCAGTTTGAAGGGTCCCTCCCAAGCTGCCTGCAGCTTGTGTCTGATAGGAATGAGAACCATTACCTACTGCCCCACAGCATACACTCTAGCTCGAGCATTCCTGTCATACCAGATTTTTCTGCTAGGTTCTGCTTGGCCAAGCCCATGAGCCTTGTCCTGGGATTTAGGACATACGCCACAACAGACTCCTTGTGGGACTCACACTCTCCCACTCATCTCAAATCAAATCTAGAGGTCCCCCTCGCCCTATGTCCATACAGCAACTCAAAGGGTGAAAAATCTTTGGATTCCTGGGGCACCTCTCTGTAAGCAAAGAGATGGGGCAAATATTTGTCCCACTCCCTCTTGAACTCATCTGTAAATGCCTGTAGCATGGTCTTGAGTGTAGAGTTTAACCTCTCAACAAGACCATTAGTCTGGGATGGTAGAGTGTGGTCTTTAGGTGCTTCTCCCCACAGTTCTTCCACAAACAAGTCATCAGGTCTGACATGAAATTTGCACCTCTGTCAGTCAGTATTTCTTTTGGGAAAACTACCCTGCTGAAAATCTCTAAAAAAGCATTTGCCACCTTTTCTCCCTCAATGGAGGACAGAGCCACCGCCTCAAGGTATCTGATAGCATAATCTACTACCATTAGGAAATACTTTTTCCCTGTGGAACCCGGGGTACTCAGTAGCCCACAATATCCATAGCTACCCTCTGAAATGGCTACTCAGTCACAGGCAGAGGCATCAAGGGAGCTTTCACCTTGTCTCCTGCCTTGCCTATCTTTTGGCACTGCTCACAGGTCCTACAGTACCTTGTTACATCTCTGGAAATCCCAGGCCAATAAAAGTTCTGCATAATATGTTTCTTGGTACGCTTTATGCCCATATGACCTGCACAGGGAATATCATGGGCTATGGCTAGAAGTGTCAGATGGTAGGCTCTAGGCACTACCAGCTGCTGTATTCTCTCACCCTCTAGCCATCCCTCAGGGGTCCACTCTCTATACAGCAAACCTTTGTCTCAGTATACAGATTCCCCCTTCCCTTGAGAATCAGGTGCCTCACTAGCTACCTCTCCCTCAGGCCTTGTAATGTAGGGTCTGAGAGCCGAGTCTGTCTCAACTCTTTCTTTGTGACCCTTCCCAGCTCCCCTTCCACAGAAAGTCTGGTATTCTCCGACAGCGATGCCTCACTGTCAGCCTGGGTACTACTACTCACCTCTGCCCTTGCAGTCACTCTGTCCAAGGGAACATCAGTACCCACAAGCAGCTGTGGCTCACCTTCAGTATCACTGCTACAGGGTAGCTCCCTCTCTGAAGTAACCACCACATCAGTCCTGGCTTCAAGTCTACAGTCTGTCTGGGTCTCCCCCAGGCTACCAGACCCACATGCTTGTCTCCACTCCTAATTGCATGTCCCTGCATGCACACAAGGTACTGCATTATCAAAATCATTCCCTATCAGGACATCTGTGGGGATATCCTCAAAGACACCTACTTGTTGGCTTCCCTTTCCACCCTCACAGTCAAGGTGAACCCCAGCAAAAAGGCATGTGGAATGGGTCCCTCCTAAAGCTCTGACCAGAGTAGACTGCCAAAACAAGTGGTGCTCTTCTAACCATTGCAAGCTTCACAATGATTATGTCAGAGGCTCTCTCTCTCTTAGCAGTGGCCTGTTTCCCATTTACTAAGATAGGACATAACTTCTTGTGGTAGTTTGGTGCCCTTGTCACCAGACAATTTACTGCTGGCATTTTGTCATTCCCACTTACTGGCTCTCTTGCTTTTTGTTCCCCACCTTGCCTCCGTGGACATCTATATGTCTACATAACATTGGCAAATTAGGCTTGATGCTTATCATGCTCCTGGGTTAAATGATAGAATTTCTTTATCTTCTCTGTTGAAATTAAAATCTATGTTTTTTATTTAGTTATATATATTGTTTAGGGATGTTTTAAACTTTTTATATGTATTATTGTTTTATATTTGGCTTGCATTAAGTATTTGCAGCCTTGTTAATGGGGGAAATGATGTCAGTTTATTTGTGATTGGGTAAGCAATGTATTTAAACAGGTGCTAATTTCAGTATTTTGCATTCTGAGGAAGTCATCTACCAGACGAAAGCGCTTAATACTGCTGTATTTGCTTGCACTGGTTTATCTTGGATGAATATTGTCTGTATTTTTCTGGATTTGGAGTTTTCTGCTTATAAAGGATTTACCACCTACCAAGCGTCGCTTTTGTCTTGCAACAGCTGCCTTTTATTTTTCATTGTTTGTAAGACTCTACCTGTTTTCCTTGTTTGTTGTCATGGATGGAGGCGAGCAGATGCATGACACTAGCGATGCAGAAGTGCAGACTACTTAGATCTGTATCCACTTTAACTGCAACGGTTTCCGATTTATCTAAAAAAGTGGACAAATTAATGTCTAACCCTCTTTATTTAGGGTCGAATGACATTACTAATTCAAAGGGCTCAGAGACTAGTGATTTGCTTGTTACACCAGCCCAAAGAACGGGCTTTCACAGCAACCAGGAAGTTGACTTAGTTCGTGGTAACACCAATGGTTTTAGCTGTAACACACAGGCTCAGAATGTTTCTGTCGATAGGCAGGAAGTGACTATTAATGTATCGGTTGAGCAATGGCTTAAAACCAAAACTGGTTTTAATCGAGTTTCTAACTTTAGTAATAATCATGTTAACCCAGGTACATTGGATCAACAAATTTCCAGTTTTAGAGGTCTACTTCTGAAATATAAAAAATTGCAACTGGAAAATGAATACTTAACTGAGTGTACCAAAAGAGAGCAGGTGCCTAAGGGGCTCCGTTTATGGAAATTTCCCCACTGGACTGGAAAAGGACTCACACCTTCATAAAGAACTTCTACAATTTTTTAACAGGCAAGGGTGTGAATTGCTTCAAATTTTGATATCTGACAATAACCGTAAAATGTCATTGTTATTAAGGGAGATTAACACTTTAGATTTAAGCATTAAATGACTTGTTGTTTGAAATGAAACATAATAACTTTAATGCTGTGTTTAATCATGTTGACACCGAACTAACTGAATTAAAGACTAGGAAGGAAAGGAAATTATTAAGGGATAAGGTGGACTATGAGAATGGCAGAGCATATCCAGATCCACCGAGGGGACAACAAAGTTTTTCTGTTAAAAACATTTCTTGTACTGAGGATAATGAAATTGAAGAGCATACACAAGGCAATAGTGGAAATGTTTCCCCTTTAGAGGAACCTCCTTTACGGAGGTCGGAGAGGTTACAGAACCAGAGACAGGGGAGGCAGGATTACTACAGGAATGGCAACAGCCCTGGGATGGGTTCCTGGAGGGGGAGATGGGGTTCATATAGGAGATAAACCCTGACAACAATTTTGACAACGATAACAATAGTGGTCTGGTACTTAATGTTATTAGCAATAATAACTGTGGTTTTAACATTTATAACTACACCAGGTGGGCCGAGTTATTATCCAAGGGCTTTAATTTTGTTCCTATTAAGGAAGGGACGCTCACTGACTCTATTATACAACTTAAATTATTTACAAGAAAACTTAATTTGGCCTTACATTTTCACGATAACAAAACTATTACTAGCCATTTGGATACACGTAGGCCTAGTATTTTTTTACCCCTATCACACCCCCTAGTACAGCTGTTTGAGAATCTATGTGAAGCTGATATCAGGAACTTATTAGTGAACAAGTATAAAAAACCTGGTCAAGCTAACTTGGACTGTGATGAGAGAAAACTATTAAGTGAAATTTTAGAGCATCGTGACATAAGAATAATGAAACCTGATAAAGGTGGGGGCATGGTAATTATGAATGTGGTTGATTATAACAGCAGGAAGATGGAACTTCTGTACAGTGATGTCTATCTTGAGGTCTCATGAAATGAGATTAATATAGCATATCATAATATTAACATGGAATTGGAACAGCTGTTATTAAATGGGCAAATTACCTTAGAACCCCATAATTTATATGTTTATAAGTCATCCTAAAATACCCACAATTTTTGGCATACCAAAAATTCATAAATCCTTAGAAAACCCACCATTAAGACCAATTGTGGATGCAAAAGCCTCAAAAACTTATAGTATTGCTAAGTTCATTGACAATATGACCAAAAACATTCTAGATTCATGTAGTCTTGTGATTAGGGACTCATGGGACTTTCTTACTAAAGTTAAACAAGACATGTTTTTTGATAGTAACATATTAGTCACTATTGATGTTTGTGATCTCTTTTCAGTTATTCCACATCAAATTGGCCTTGAATGGTTTTATGACTATTTATGTGCCAATTCAACACTTAATCATAACACCATTCTGACTTTACGAACATGTATGGAAATAATATTAGAGAATAATTTTGTGACCTTTAAAGGGCATCTTTTTTAAGCAAAAACAGGGTGTTGCAATGGGTGCGTGCTGTGCTCTAGTGTTTGCCAACATTGTCTTGGCACAATGGGAGGACCTGTTTGTTACCAACTCGGAATTTAGGACTTCATGGGTATTGTATGAGCGACACCTAGATGATATAGTCCTGTTCTGGAAAGATAGTGAGGACGACCTGAAGAGGTTCTTCACCTATATTGATGGAACTACAAGTTTTCTAAAGTTTACTATGAATAGCAATGTAGAAAGTACAGTTTTGTACCTACCATAAATGTAGATGTTCGAAGATCCACATTGCTGCAGTCCTTACATATGGGTAGTCCGCTGTCCTCGGTCGGCCCGAATACCAAAGTATTAGGCTGACGTCGGTCATGGGTGCTCAGATCTGACATCAGAGCGTCAGGGTATAAAAGCGCATGACCGACATCATATCCTCAGTCTTTTCTTGCCCCAGATGTCAGAAGGCCCTAAAAAGAAAGGCCAGAGCCAAAAATAGAATACTCCCCAAAAGGCATGTACAAATAACAGCTACCACCCAAACCATACAACCATTCCAAACTACACAGGGGAAGGAGGGAGGGTAAATTGGACTGCAGCAATGTGGATCTTCGAACATCTACATTTATGGTAGGTACAAAACTGTACTATGTTCTTCATCTCACATTGCTGCAGTCCTTACATATGGGTAGAATCCCAAAGCAGAGGTAAAGGGAGGCTGGCAAAATCATAAAGCATTGGGAGCTGCCAAAATGCCCTGTAAAATTGCAGTGGCAAATCCAGCCCTAGATTTGGAATAAAGAGGAAGGTGGTAATGTTTAGAAAAAGTATGCACTGAACTCCAAGTAGCTGCTTCCAAAATATCTTTAGTAGCTACTCCCCTTAAAAAAGCTGTAGAAGTGGCAGTAGCCCTAGTGGAGTGAGGTCTGATTCCAGCCGGAATCTCCTTACCATGATGAGAATAACAAAAAGCAATACAAAAGCCAATCCACTTAGAAATAGTTTGTTTTGAAACAGGTTTCCCCTGAGAACCCAAAGCAAAAGAAACAAACAACTGCTGAGACAGTCTGAACCCTTTAGTCCTGCTCAAATAATAATGCAACTGCCTGTGAATATCCAAAGTGTGCAAAATTTTCTCCCCTTTATTTTGGGGATCTGCATAAAAAGTCGGCAAATGAATTGATTGGTTCAAGGCCACATCTGAAACCACTTTAGGCATAAAAGTAGGATTAGTACGCAGAGACACCCTATCCTTATGAAAAATTAGGAAGGGTTCAACTGCCATAAGAGCCTGTAATTCAGAAACCCTTCTAGCAGATGTAATGGCCAACAAAAAGGCAGTCTTCCAAGACAAAAACTTTAACTCAGCAGCAGCTGCAGGTTCAAAAGGAGGTAAAGTAAGTTTTTCCAACACAAAATTGAGATTCCAGGCAGGAGTAGGAGCTCTACGTGGGGGTCTTAGGTTCTTTGCCCCTCTAAGAAATTGGTTAAACAAATGATGAGAGAATAATGGAGGGTCACAGTCATAATGAGCAGAAATGGCTGCAGCATGAACTTTTATAGAAGAGAAAGACAAACCCTTGTCTAATAATTCTGTAAGATATTGAAGAGAAACACTTAAATCAGGCCTGGAAACATCAAAGCCCTTTGATTTGCTCCAAATTAAAAATCTCCTCCATTTATCAGCATAAACTTTCCTTGTACTAGGCCTTCTGGCCTCCAAAATAACATTCAAAACTTGTTGTGGAAGCTGCGACCCTCCAGGTTCTAGAACAGAATATGCCAGGCTGTTAGATGCAGGGACTGAATCCTGACATTGAGGAAATGTTTGCCCTCCTGTGACAAAAGGTGCGGAATCGAAGGCAAAGGCCATGGAGGCTCCCGTACTAAACTCCTCAGCAGAGGGTACCAGTGCTGTCGAGGCCAATCTGGAGCTATTAGAATCATGGAGGGTTTGTCTTGTCTGACCTTCAAGAGTACCTTGGGTAGGAGAGGCAGAGGCGGAAAGGCATAGACGTGAAGATTGCTCCAACTGAATGATAGAGCATCCACTTTCCAAGCTGTGGGATGAAACATTTTTGTGCAAAACTTTGGCAACTGGAAATTTAGTGGAGAAGCGAACAGATCTATGTCTGGAGTTCCCCATACCACTGTCAACTTTCGAAATACATGAGGATCCAATTTCCACTCGTGGGGATCCACTATCTGTCTGCTCAAAAGATCTGCTAAGGAGTTCTGTGCTCCTGGTAGAAACCTTGCCTGAAGATTGAGGTGTAAACTGAGAGCAGTCTCCCACAAAATCATTGCTTGCCTGCAAAGAGGGTACGAATGGGTTCCCCCTTGCTTGTTGATGTACCACATGACAGTTGTGTTGTCTGTTTGAATCAACACTTGCCCTGGGTGAAGTAAATCCTTGAAAGCCATCAATGCAAATTGGACTGCTAACATCTCCTTCAAGTTGATATGTAAATGTTGAAGTCTGGCAGGCCACGTGTCTTGAACCCATTTTCCATTGAGGTGTGCCCCCCAAGCCTTGTCCGAGGCATCTGTCGTTAAAATCTGACTCGCCTCTGGTCGGGTCACAGAGAGTCCCTTGTTTAGGTGACATTCCTGAGCCCACCACAAAAATTCCTTTTGAATGCAAGGTATTATTTGAATGACAGTGTCCAGATCTTGGCAGTGTTGTGTCCATACATTTTTGAGATACCATTGTTGCTTCCTCATATGCAGTTTGGCATTGGGAAGCACCAGAATACAAGATGCCATGAACCCCAAGGCTTGAAGGACTGTCCTTGCAGTCAGCCTGGACCGTAGAGACAATTGATGGAAGTAAAGAGTAAGGTTCTTTTGCTTGTCCGGGGTCAAAAAAGCCATCTGGGAAGCTGTATTCAGTCTCACACCCAGAAAGCACATTTCCTGAGAGGGTACTAGACTGGACTTTGTTTCGTTCACAGAATACCCTAGGCACCTTAACACTGCCATCACATACTGTAGATGATGAAGAAGTTCGTACTTGTCTTGAGCAAGAATCAGGCAATCGTCCAAATAAGGATAAATTTGTATTCCTCTTAACCAGAAGAAGGCTATCACTGGAGCCAGAACCTTTGTGAACACCCTGGGCACAGTAGATAAGCCAAAGGGCAATGCAGAGAACTGATAATGTAAAGTCCCAGCCCGAAAACGCAGGTACCTCCTGCAACTGGGCCTGATAGGAACATGAAGATAAGCCTCTTTGAGATCCAGAGTTACCATCCAGTGATCTTTGCCCAACAGAGGTAGAAGTTGTTGCAACGTCAACATTTTGAATTTTGGAATGTCTAGGTATGTGTTGAGGATAGATAAATCCAAAATCGGTCTCCAAGTGTTTCCTTTCTTTGGTACTAGAAACAGGCGAGAATAAAATCCTAGGCCCACTTCTGACAGAGGGACCTGCTGTATAGCCCCCATTTGAAGAAGTAAAGAAATCTGCTTGTGAGCCTCTACCCTTTGCTGAGGAGGAACGTCTGGCATGCCTTTGGAAGGAGGCAATGTATGGAAATAAAACTTGTAGCCTCGGTCTATAATGTCCAACACCCATTTGTCCTGGGTGACTAAAAGCCAGTTTTGCTTGAAGAGTGCCAACTTTCCTCCCAAAGGAGCTGCCAGACAGGAAGAATCTGGCAGCTGAAAATGCAGGTCATTGGGCCTGTTTACGAAAGGACTGGCCCCTGCCCTCACCTGTAGATTGTGCAGGTGAACTCCACGTTCTAGGCCTGAAAGTACTCTGAGCTCTGCCCCTACCACGTCTAGATCTACCCCTAGACTGTGAATCAGAAGAAGGATAAGCCCATCCCTTAGTAGGCCAATTCCTGCTAAACTGCAAAAAATCTTTAACAGTCTGCATAGACTTAGCCTTGTCTTCCATTTTCTTCAAGACAGACTCCACAGGAGAACCAAACCAAACAAAACTTCAGCCTGTAAAGGAGCATCCAAAATTCTAGTTTTAACATGTTCTGACAAATTCTGATCTTTAAGCCAGGCGTGCCTGCGAATAACTGAACCAGTGGCAGCCACCCTGGAAGAAGCCTGTAAAGCATCGAAACCGCACTGCAAAGAATGCTTACCCACCTGTTCAGAGGCATGTACCAAATCCTGTAATTCTTTACACTCTATGCCCTCTGCCAAAGCATCCACTTTAGATTTTAGTTGAGTAAGGAGAAAATTCTGATACTTCAACATATGAAACTGGCAATTCAAAGCCCTCATTGCTAAAGTGGAAGAGGTATACACTTTCTTACCCCATCTATCCAAAGCTCTAGCATCTTTATCAATAGGAACTGGATTCTTTACAACAGAAGCCCTGACACCCTTAGGTCCCTGGCTAATAGTTTCTGGGTCAGCCCTTGGACTCTTATACAGATATTTATGAGCCTCAGGTACTCTGTAATACCTGTCTGGCTTGACTGGCGAGGGGCAGAGAGTCTGGATTAAGGGAAGCCTCGGAGAAAACGTCTTGAACAACATCCAAAACAGGAGGTATAGCCAAGGGCCTATGTTGTGGTAAAACAAAAATTCCCTAAGCCTCTTTCGGGAATCTGAGAAATCCTGACCTTCCCATTTAAAATGTTCCCTCATAGAATGCAGGGTTTCTGAAAAGAAAAATCCTCTGGAGGAGAAGCAGAAGGAGTGGAATCCTCTGCATCTGAATCAGAATAAGGAGGAAAATCCTGAATGTCTTCAGCCGAAGACTCTGAGTAATCTGAAGCCTGCTCCAAACTTTCCACCTCTGGCTCCACCCTAGGCCTCTTATCAGGAGGGGGCATAGAACCTCTGATTAAAGAAATTAAATCTTCTGCCATTTTAAGCATGTGTTTTTTAGGCACAGAACCTGCAGAACTAGGACTGACACCCGTGGAAGGCAAACCAGGCCTGCCTTTGGAAGGAGCCTTAGAGACAGAAGGAGAAGGCCTAACCACCTTAGGCAAGGAAGGGAGAACAGCAACCTGAGAGGCCCCCCTCAGCCTGACCTGACTCCTGAGAGGCCACATCTTGCAAAATTAAAGCCTCCCCCTGAGACACAACTGAAACCTCGGCCGGATCCACAGATTCCACCGTAGTTTCTAAAGAACCGGCGTCCGGAACGGACGACTCATCTTGCCTGGACTTTAAAGATTTGTCTTTGCGCTTCTTCGCGGTAGCGGGCGTCGGAGGATCCGACGGCATATTATAATTACACCGCTTACCGAAGACAAGCCTAGCGCAATCTAACCTACGTTTAATGGTGCGCTTATTAAACCTAGCACAAAAGCGACACCCGACTACGTCGTGCTCAGGTCCCAAACAAGGAAAACAAAGAGAGTGGTAATCCCCTGCGGTATCTGTTTCCCACAAGAAATACAATTATTCACTTTTTCTGACATCCGGAAATAACTGAGGCAAGAAAAAACAAAAATATTCCCCAACGGGGTACTTAGCCCAACTTGGTTTCGGTCTGAAACTCAGAATACGAAAATTTCAGAACGCCGAACGGCACTTGCAAACGCTGCTTCTGCATCGGACCATGCGGCAAAAAAGACTGAGGATATGACATCGGTCATGCGCTTTTATACCCTGACGCTCTGATGTCAGATCTGAGCGCCCATGACCGACGTCAGCCTAATACTTTGGTATTCGGGCCGACCGAGGACAGCGGACTACCCATATGTAAGGACTGCAGCAATGTGAGATGAAGAACATCTGATTAATTACTTAGATGTTACCATCAACAAAGACTTTGAACACAATTGTTTTGTTTCACAACTATATAGGAAACCTACCTATTCAAATTCACTATTGCATTATACAAGCGCACACCCATTGCACCAGAAAAAAGCCCTAGTTAAGGGCCAATACGTAAGACTGGCCAGAATGGTGTCTGACTTTGCGGATTTTCTTAGTGAATGTGAAACATTAAAAAACATGTTTTGTAAGAGGGGGTACCCTGAAACTTTTGTCATAGATATTTTTAATGAAGTTAAGACTAAAAGAATGAATGGTCATTTTCTTGCACTACTAGGGCAGGTGTCCACCAAAAGTCATGATGACTGTAAACCTTTAAATTTTGGACGGGTGCTTACTCTTACTTACACATCCAATTTTTATGACATTAAAAACATTATTTCCAAATATTGGAAAATATTTGATGTTGACCCTGAATTATCAGAGAAATTTGGTATTGAACCACAAGTGGTTTACAAAAGAGACACTTCCCTTAAAGGACTGTTTGAAAGGCAAAAAATTGACATCCACAATGGTGGTACCTTTAAGTGTGGGAGATGTGCCCAATGCCCTTATGTTATGGTCAGAGAAAAAATCAAGCTCAAAAACTTTGGATATATTTCCAGTTCAAAAAGGATGTACTGTTACACTAAAGGGGTTGTGTATTTGGCCTTGTGTATATTCTGTGCAAGTTTCTATGTAGGTAAAACTACAAATGCCCTAAGGTTAAGGATTTATCAGCATTTATATATCAGAAATAAAAATGTAAAGAATGCACTATATAAACATTTGGTTAGTGAACCTACCCATTCCTTCCTGTTCTTTATATTGGAACAGGTAGATCTGGGACCTCATGGGGGACCCTTGAATGAGTATTTGGAGTTTGTAGAACTCAAATGGCAAATTAGGCTTGATGCTTATCATGCTCCTGGGTTAAATGATAGAATTTCTTTATCTTCTCTGTTGAAATTAAAATCTATGTTTTTTATTTAGTTATATACATTGTTTAGGGATGTTTTACACTTTTTATATGTATTATTGTTTTATATTTGGCTTGCATTAAGTATTTGCAGCCTTGTTAATGGGGGAAATTATGTCAGTTTATTTGTGATTGGGTAAGCAATGTATTTAAACAGGTGCTAATTTCAGTATTTTGTATTCTGAGGAAGTCATCTACCAGATGAAAGCGCTTAATACTGCTGTGTTTGCTTGCACTGTTTTATCTTGGATGAATATTGTCTGTATTTTTCTGGATTTGGAATTTTCTGCTTATAAAGGATTTACCACCTACCAAGCGTCACTTTTGTCTTGCAACAGCTGCCTTTTATTTTTCATTGTTTGTAAGACTCTACCTGTTAAAACATTTAACCCTTGGTTCTGGACATGTACCTGGACTAGTGGCTTTCCCTGCTACTGATTGACTCTGTTGGGGCAGCTTAGGCTGCCCACCATGGGTTCCCTTAGACCAATGAGCAACACTGGGTATCCCTTTCCTGTGCAGTGATGCCCTGCTTGCTAGGTATAGGTCTCCCTTCTTCCCCAACACATCTGAAGTATTCCATTGCCATTCCATTGCCTATCTGCTAAATGGATTCTCATATCCTCAGGCAAAGTGCTAAGGGCTTGTTTTCTCATCAAACGTTCTGCCATCCATTCAAAAGTGGTGATCTGACACCCACTTACCCATCTATGAAAATAAGTGCTTAACTCAGCAATATATTCACACACACTTTCATCTGCCTTGTATCAATGCTCACAAAACCTTTTCCTACAAGCTTCAGGTGTTAACTTAAAATACTCTAACAGATAATTTTTAACAGTATTATAATTTAAACAATCAGTATCAGACAATTTAAAAATAGCAGTTACAGCTTTACCATAGAGTAAGGGGGTCAAAAAACATACTCCGAGTTCTTGGTCAACATTATACTGTTTACATACCCTTTCAAACATATGAATGAAACTATCAAAATTATCCCCCTCTGTAAATTGTGGAAGAAATTTATCTTAGCTTTGTTGCTTCTGGGGTTCAGTTACACCCTTCCCCATTACCTCCATGACCCTAGCAAAGAGTCAGCATCTCTTTTTCATGTTGCCTCTGCCTCTCATTCTCTTCAGCTTCCAGATGTCTCAGTCTTTCTGCTCTGCTTCTAATTCCATTTGTTTCTCCTGCCGCACTCTCTGCTGACTCCAGTTCCAAACGTTTGGCCTCCACCTGAGGTCTCTAACTCCAGATGGATTTAGATGTCCTCTGTGTAAAGGATGAACTGTCCATTTTCTAAGAGTTGTACATCCCCAAGGCCAGTTTGACTGTCCTCCTAGTTGCTTGTCTGTGATGCAGCTGTGACTAAGGCTGCAAGCATCTCTGCTTTCATCAGGTTGGCATACCCCAGTCCTTTGGCTTGACACATCTCAGCCAAATGGCTCCTTGTCAGCTTGCCATACTCGTCTGCTGACATCCTTGCCTGCTCTCCCTGACTGACTAAGCTAACAAACAAAAAAACTATTGTGATATGAAACTCGATGTTCACCATGTGCCTGATTAAGAGTACTAACACCTTCCTTAGTGCCACTGTTTACAGACTACAGGAATTCAATATCCACACCACTGAATCCTAATATGTGGATATCCCACCACTGCCAACCAATTAATATGCGATGCCCCAGCACTGGCCCAGTAATCAAGGAGCATCAATCCTCACCACTGGCAACAGTGGAAGACGTACACACTGGAAGGATGACAGAACCATTTACAAAATACCAGACAGATGTGCTGGCAGTATCTCCCTCTGTCACGCTTCTATATAAATCATATTAATATTCAAATAACATAATTATTTACAAAATTCCAGATAGCTGGGCTGGTAGTATCTTCTTTTGTTACTGTAAGCATATTTTAAATTTAGTGTTACCAGGAAACTTGGAAGAGGAAGAAGACGTAGCAGGTTATGACGTGACATTCATTTTGAATTTAGGCACCATCACATACAGGTTTAGGAAAGAAACAGCCAGAATGGTATCCAAGCATTTTCGTTCTTTGGCGCTAAAACATTCTTGAATAAAACCCCTTTCCACAAGGGGTGGGGGAAGTGGTTCTGTCACTCCTTGGGACAGCATGTGATGGAAGACTAGGGAAAACAAGAGAGTCAGGTCTGGAGGATGAGGAATTACCCCTGGAAAGGAGGGATTTCCTCCCATTTCTAGCTGTAACCTTGAATGAACTTAAGAACCCATTTGTCTGAAACTATCTGTTGCCAAAGAGAAAAGAGGATATTCAGACTTTCTGGAAGCAAAAACGTCTGCCAGGGTGGGATGGAGGGGGGGGGGGCACAGTATCTTAAACAGTCGTTTCGACTTATTGGACTGTGCTTGGTTTTGGAAGTTTCCAGAATTCTCCTTAGAACCCCCCTTGTCATTTCTTTTCAGACTGCTTTGTTTAACAAAACTGGATAACAAGGTAGAAAATCCCTTGGAAAATTTGGAAATGAAGGGTTGAAAAAGATTCCCTATATCTGTTTACCCCTTTTATCACACAATTTGATCACATCTGCAGCAGACGGACCAAAAACTAAATCTCTATCCAAAGGAGAATTTAAAATCTCATTTTTATCACCTGGGAGGCTCTGAGAATGCAGCCTTGCAAACCTCCTCAAAACAGTACCAGTGGCTATAGCCCTTGAAGAAGTATTGACAGAGGCATACATGCACTTTATACCATACGTAGTGACTTAAAACTACAGAAAAAAATAAATTTAAAGCAGATTTTTCTTCACATGAAGAAACTGCAGGCAAAATATTCCTCATACTGCCAAAATTAGTCTGGATGAGCTTTAAAATATGAACCTGAAAATTGTATACTCTGAAAATCAAAGTGGTAATACACATTTTCCTATATTTATCAATAATCTTCACATCTTTATCAGAAAGGAGGAGAGGACTGGAATTAAGTTTTTAGTAGAAACATTAACTAAAGCTATAGCTGCTGGATCAGGTTTGGGAAATATACATAAAAAATTAAAAGACTGAGGAACTTTATACATCCTATCTGCATTTTTAGGGGCAGCTAGCTGACTGTCAGGAAAAGTACAGGCAGTAACATCTACATCCTACAAAGGTGGCAGAACTGGAGGAATGGGTGCATGTTCTGGAAATTCCTTCTGTAACAGCTCATAGTATTTTCTTAGGGACCTCAGTGTTCTCCTACTGAAAGCACTGGCACATTCTAGAAATAGTCTCAGAAAAAGAGACCCCCCTCCCCTGGAAGACATCAGAAACTGAATGGTCCCCTGAGTCTGAATCAGAAATTTGTGAGAAAACCCAGTATCTGTCCTTTCATTCTCCTGTCCAGATTCAGAAACTCAAATCTCTTCAGAAAAGGAGGTATCCATCTTTCTTTTACTAGAAACTACTTTATAAGTAGGTTTGATAGATTGAATTAACCATGAACCAGACCAAGTAAATTACTGCTGTTTAAGGAAATTTGAGGAGGAGCAGATACATGTTCAGTTTTTTTTTTTTTTTTTTTTGGGGGGGGGGGTTGACTGGAAAATGGAAGCAGAGTTATTAATGGCAGCAGCAGGGACGGGCCAAACATTCTAACAAAACAGGGAAGCCTTCCCTGTTCCCCTTCCCAGGGCTGACAAGGAGTTGCTCTCTCTTACCTGCTTAAGAGTCTCCAACAGCCACAGAGTATGTGGCTATTCCCTTCCCCCAGTCCATAGTGACTACTGGGCACTACACTAGAGGGTTCTGGAAAAAAGATCAGTGGTCTGAGGTACAACAAATGGCCGCAGCAAAGTCACCCACCTGCAGTTGAGGCAATTTGCTAACTTGCTGTGATGGGAAAGGTTGTTTGCTTACATTTCCTTTTGTGGCTGGAAAGGAGGACTGACCATGGGACTGAGATTGTTCTATGGTCGAGCCTAAAATGGCGCCTCTTTCCTGGGGAAAGCAAATTTTGGTAACTAAAAGAAGTCTTTAAAAGTCACTTTTTTTGAAGACAAATACAGTAAAACATACTTTTATTTTACTTTGTGTGGTTGTCAAAGTATTTTAAATACTGTCTCCAAAGAAAAATGGTTTTTAATTTACTTTAAACAACTTTTAGACTGACAGGAAAAACACTAGCCCTATTTAAAAGTACAGTAGAGTCAGCCCTATTTAAAAGTACAGTAGAGTCACATGACAGTCATTTAAAACACAAACTCTTCACTTTAAAATAAGTTTCCTCTTCAGGAAAATAACAACAAAGGAAATTATTAAATGGAAGATTATTTTCTCCCCAAAGGGAGCTTAGCTTGTGCTATTCCTTTGCTGGGCAGTTGACTGTCAATCTTCAAAAGCCTCGGAGGAGCACGCTGTTTGGAGGCAGTAAAGCTCTGAAGGGCTTGGCACCAAAACTCGTCTCTTAGCTCAGCTCAAGCTGCCTTACAATTTGGATGCATGGAAGGTGTCCTGAAGTTTTGAAGCTGGCCAGCTGTTATATCCTTTTCAGGATATAACTCATATAGATAAGGTTACTGCAACAGTGATCAATATGATGAATATCCGGAACTCTATCCAGTATCAGATCTTCTCAGCTGTCACAATTTTTGTCATCAGTGTCATTAAGCTGCTTCACTCAGTCTTATAAGGTGTGTGTGTAATGCTGATTACAGTCCCTGGTCAAGGTCTACTGCGCTCTCTCTGGCTTATCTGTTCACTCCACCTGCCAATGAAATTAACATTACCAGCTATCTGCATGTAACAGAATGACAGCAAGATTAAATTATTCCAATACAGCAGTGAAGTGAAATTCTCCCTGGATCACATAGTAGATATCTGGGATCTGAGAGTGAGTAAGATGTCCTGTCATTTTCTTTAAATCAAATAGATCACTTTAGTCATATTATTTTAGAAAGGTATAATTTGTTTGAGTAAGGGCATTACACAATAGCAATGTACATGTCAATTAAAGACAGAGAGATTAAATTTGTTATGTCTACATAAAGGATAACTGCCAAGAAATGTAGGGAGGATCATTTTGTTAAATAATACACAGTGCTGCTCCCTATTATCTGGTATCTGAATGAACTGCAAGACCTACAACACGCTGGGTGTTTTACACAGAATGCTTAGCCACCACAAGTTAGACAATCTTGTACTCCCCAGATTGGAGTAACTCCTGGTACTTTTCTGGCTTCAGGGGTAAACTGCTTTGTCACTTTAATATAAGTTAAGAACCCTGGAAAAGGTAGTCTGTACAGGGAACAGACAGGTAACTAAAGGAGAGGTTCTGGTCTAGCCATTGCCTGAGGGAGACTGTGCTGTAAGATTTGTGGCATGGAGTTCTTACAAGAATCAAGGGATTTAATTCCACCTACATTTCTTATTCTCCAACAGGTTTCAAATGCCATTATAACTAATTTCTTGGGGGTTAACACAGAATTTTCTGCAGTAAGAACTGTACTGCAACCAATACTCAGATGAAACAAATGAATGTATCTTGTCTGGTTTGGGCAAACTGGATATATACATTATGTGCAAAATATACTACAGGCATAGTTATTGGTACAGTATATTCACAGTTATGTAAGCAGTCAGTGCTGTGGGGAAAGCTCTTATGTGCCCTACAGAAATTCCTCAAAATGAATGTTGCTAGGGTGTTTACTATATTACGAAAATATTTCTCCACAGTATTTATAGCACCTCAACCTAATGAGTACTACAGTCACACAGTAAGGATTTGGGTAATCTCCATTCCCATTTTTTTGCCCCTACTGTCTGTTGAACATCTGCATGCTCCCAGCCAATCCTCTCATTAGCTTCCTAACACCAAGATGAAGACCAAGAGTGGGCATCATTCAGACAGCTACCAGGTGAGGTCCAAAGCTCCCCCCGGTCCTACTAATAAATAAGCTCTTGGGATGGATCATGTAATTGACTGATGGTGGAGGACATCCTCTCACTTCCACAAGGGGTACGCCCTCAAGAAGCAGCCCTGATTCTCTGCTTAAGGTATGAAGAGTGGTTTCTCCAGTTTCTGACAAGAAGATACCTCCCAATTTGACCCCAAGTGCACACAATCTTCTCCCTCCCCAGAAGTGTTTGGACCATGCTCCCATATTCCTCCTCATCCCTACCTGGCTCCTCCATTGTTGGGGCTATTACCTGAACCCTGGTCATCTGGGACACAGTAAGGGCTCTATCTGCACCACAAGGGCAGTCACAACTGTTCCTATGTGTTTGTCAGATCAGTAGAACAGCAGTTAGCACTCAGCTCACAGCACTTGGTTCTCCAGTTTAGTTCTCAGCTGGATGCAGTCTATGTGCAGTTTGTATGTGTATGCAATGTTTTTTGTCAAGTACCCTTGTTTCCTCCCAAGCTGACAACAGGTGCAATTGCCTTGTGAGACTGAATGAGTGCAAGAATGTGTCCTGCAACAGACTGATTTCCTATCAAAGATGACTTTTTCTGCCATGTGTCAATTAAGAGCAACAGATTGATTTCCTATCAAAGATGACTTTTTCTGCCATGTGTCAATTAAGAGCAGAGATAAGCTCCATCTCCCCAACAGTCCATTAATTGATTAGGAGGAAAATTACAGAATGAGTGAGTGAATTAGTGAATGAATGAAAAGACTCAATATTAATAGAGTACATTATCGCAGAAAATGGGAGAAATGAAATGCCCCTCTGTAGTACAGTATATTTACAGATTAGCAGTAGAGTGCCTGCTCTCAGCTCTGTGTGCAATGCAGTCCCAATGCTGTTATTGACTTGATACTAGAATGCTATCCTTTAGGTTTTGAACAAAACACAAATCAAACAAGCAGTATATGCAAATGCATTTATTGTATTTACAAGGTATATACAGTAAACCAAATTATTCTTATGCAACTCATGCTTTCTTCTAGATCAAATTTCACAAACAATTATTATAAATATGAACCTGATGAAAGACAATGTACTGATTCATTTCAGTTGCTTTCACAATGAAAACTCTAGTTAAGGACCAACAAAACTATTAGACATGCAGAAAAGAGCAAGTAAATTGTACTTGCACTTAAACAGTATTACTTAGATATCTACACAAAGAAGTACGATGTGCAACCATAATAAGGCTGAGCAAGAGTTGGAGACATCATCTAAAACAGTTAATTGTGAACTCATAATTATTACATTTAAAGAGTTTTCACAGGGGGGGCATCACCCAGTGCACCATCATCTTTATTTAATACAAGTCTGACAGTACTATATAATGGAGTAAAGTGAATTCTCCAGGATTCTGCAATCTACATATTAAAAGCTGTAAAAGCACAGCAACACTCTACAATTGAAAGTTTTGAGGGTCACACTTCTGTGTCTCTCTGGAAATGTTCCCTTTTTCCTGTACAGTGGGACACTGCAGACTCAGCAGTGTGTTAGTGGCTCAACAGGTTGCACACTTGCCTTTGGCACCAGAAGATGAAAAGGCTGTATGTTCTCTTCCCTCATATGTAAAATGGGACAAAGGGGTTGAGTGGATGGATGGATGCAAGAAAGATCACTGGCTAGTTAAATCACAACATGAGGGGGCTAAGACTTCTTCTTTCAGCTTTTCCCGGTTAGGGGTTGCCACCGCGGATCATCTGTCTGCTCATGATTGGCAGTGGAGTTTTACAGTGCCGAGTTGCCAGCCCGGTGCCCAACCTTCCACAGAAGGCACACACATGCACACACTCAAACCTAGGGCCAATTTAGAGTGTTCAATCCACCTACTGCATGTCTTTGGGATGTGGGAGGAAACCGGAGCACCCGGAGGAAACCCACGCGACCACAGGGAGGACATGCAGACTCCGCACAGAAGGCACTCCAGCCGGGAATCGAACCGAAGAACCTCTTGCTGTGAGATGGCAACGCTAACCGCTGCACCACCGTGGCCGCCCTATGAGGGGGCTAAGACTAACTTGCATAATTATTAACAGAAATTGAACAAAATGTCCAGATGTAATACTTTTGAAGTTTTGAAGAAATTATACTTTAAACTGTTTGCTACTCTTTTTATTTCACTGAATAGTTCTCGGACTAAGGAGAAAGTGAAATTAATGGTAGTTGCATCTTAAGCCTTGCTCCAATACAGAAAATGTAATGAAACACTGCATTTCTCAGTAAAGCATATTGTTTGGTATGAAAGTTGTACATATTCCCTTTTATTCTAAGGAATGAAAATGTTGCAGTTAAATTGATTTGGTGATGTAGTGGCTGAACTCTCCAACATGTGGATTGCAAGAACACCTTTTCCACAAGTGACTTGTGAAATCAATATCCCCACAGGTGCATTTTTGATTTTATACTACCAGCTGCAGAGAACAAAAATCATGTGAGTAGTGTTTAACTTCACAACATTAAACAATATTCAACTGTGTTGTAGTAAACACAGGCTGCACAAAAAGTCTGACTTCTAGTGCCTCTGTCAAAGACTTACAGAGAAGAACGGGTTAATACACCAAATTTTAAACTCTTGCATTTTCACAAAGGACAGCTGAACAAACATTTTTGCAAATGTTACTATGTCAAAAAGATTCTGATATCCTAAAACATCCCAGTAAATCCTTGTGTGCTATAAAGTAGAATTGTTTCATAAACCAGTCCTAGAATACATGCCACACACCTTTGGGTGCAAAGGTCAGAACTACTGGGCTGTTTGCTTTTATTTTGTCTCCTGTTTCTCCTCTCTCATGAAGCCATATGTTTATTTACTGGCATACATTTTCCAGCAATTTGTTTAAATACTAAATACCAGCATGAAAAAAATTAGTTTCCACATGAAAGCTACAAAATCAGTTTTTGTTAAACATTAAGTAGACACTGTATCTGCTTGGAGTATGAACTTATTTGCATCAACATGACATTCTCTCCTTTTGGACAAACCATCAGGGGTTTACTTTGTGGTATTTTTCATGAAGATAGTTTCAGTAGAAATTTTTAATGCTTACAAAGCTGTAAATGTTCTCGTAACAGAAAGGTACTGAAAAGTGAAAACTCATTTTATCCGTGATCCCAATTTAAGTTAAATGATTACATGACCATGTCATATATTGGAAAATAATAAACTGGCCCACTTTAGATGCACAAAATAGGGAAAAGCATATATGCAAAGCTAGTTTCATTCTGGCCTGCTATTTCAGTTGGAACAAAAAGTAGAATTCCTAAACGAGAACACCATGTACCAGCTGGGCAAAAATGCTATTATTATCCACTCACAGAAAAAACGCTACAGGTCAAGTAATTGTATGATGTATAACTGGTAGGCAATAAATCACATTCCCACTTATGAAAGTCCACACAGATTGAAAGCCCTTGTGACTGAATCACCACAAATGATCACAAACACTGGAGAAATGCTTATCAACCTCACAAAGTGCCCAGTATAAAAATAACCAAAAACACCAGAATAAGCAATTTTGCAGAAAGGCAAGCCCTTCTATACATCCTATACTTATAACACCAAGACAAAAAGGCATGAGAAAAAAAAACAGTTCTTGTTACAGAAAACCAATTGTTTCTTCTTCTATATGCTTATATGAGCTCAGCATCAACAAGCAAATATTAAGAGTGTGGCACCTGATGATTGGGATTTATGATTCTCGGAAATACTCAGCAGGAAGGGCATTCAGTACAATGGATCCAGTGAACTGGCTTTTGTTTTCCAGCATACCTCTCAAATGTCCAGAATTTTCCAAAATATCCATATTTTTGAGTCTATTTTTAATCGAACAATAAGTTCATCAAATGCCTGTTTGTCAAAAATTAAACATCAAACTCAACTTTAGTCAAAGGCCACATCATCATAAAACTATACATCAAACGATGATAGCTGGCAAACATCAAGGAAGCTAAACAGAGCAATGGAGCACTTAATTATTAATAACTTAGTTATAAGGAAACTTGTTCTTTCCCTACTGTAGTGCGATCTTGGAGTAGATGTACATAATTATCAGGAGTGTGAGGCCATAGCCCCCACCCCCACATTTGGATTGCACAGTGAGCACTCGTTATGTGGGGAGGCTACACCCCACAACCCCCTACATGAGGACTGTGCCCCCCACACCCCCACTAATTATATATATACCAACTCAGATTGAACTACAGTGGGGAAAGGGAAAGTTTCCTTATACTTAAGTTACTGGTAAGTGCTCCATTTGGCTTCTTTGATGATGGCCAACTATCATCGGCCAATGTATAGTGTTGCTTTGATTCCGCCTTTCAATTAAGGTTGGTTCGATGTTTAGTATTCGACTAACAGACATTCGATGAACGTGCTGTTCAACAATTAAACATACATCCCATATTTTTGCATAATATTTTTGATCTGCTCCTCATAAAATCTGTGATTTCCTGGAAAATCCTTGAGGGCTGAGGTCACTAAATAGCGACATGCAGTTTTAAGCTTTGCATCCTGTAGCAAATACATGTCAGTGGAAAACCTGTTATTTTAGTGACTTCCTAAGCTTATAAGAGCAATAATTAAAATATGTCCCTGATTTTCAACCTTAATCCCCCATTATTTTAGGCATTGTCCAGAATTCCTATGCTCAAAGCTTGAGAGGTATGCTCACCAGGTCTATAACTGCACTATTCCCATGGACATAACATACGTGACAAAACTACATCAGCGGCTTCTTGTTTCTTGGAGGACATCCACAACAGAAAGTTATTAAACTCATTCTTCATCTATGAAACATGCTTGTAAGAAAATTACAAAAACAGTACACACTGTCAAAACAGAGTACATCAGAATGAGCTTTTTTATGGATCTTCTTTTTTGCTCCAACTGTTTCAGTGATATTGAACAATCCTGTGCTGCTCTTAGTTTGAAGTTTTTAACAGAATTCTACAATAGCTGTGTTTTTGTGTTTTGAGAACATATCTCAGGGTTAAGTTCTAAGGTTTATTTGCTTTTGTTCAGTTTCCATCTCCTGTTTTTCCCTACCCTCTTAACCAATTGTTGTTGTGCTCATAAAACGTGGTGACTTTTGAGTTGCCTGCCTCTACTATAAATTTCATATTGAATACTCCTCCCAGTCCCATTGCATCAGCTCATTCTATTGTGTCCTGTGATATAATTTGGGAAGGCCCTCCCCTTAAGTTTCTTAACCTTGAATTATCTTCTGTTTTCCTTCCTTCATACTTAAGTTAAAAAACACTTAATTCAGCTGCTTTTACTGTTTTTGTCTCTTCATACTTTATTTTGCTTTTACTGCTTCTTAAAGTGTTCAATTGCATTTATTCTGCTGCATTTATTACTTCTTGTTAGTAGCCTAATTAAATTAGTTGGTAATCTAAGTATATTGGTTTTGTTTAAAGGATTTGGGCTTCAGGCCAGTTATTACATTAAGAAGGTGTGTGGTCTGCATTCTTGTGGGAGGAGAGAGTAGCCACTATCCTGAGCTGGGAATTGCTGAGTGATGGCCTATTGTGCTTGTTGCTCTAAGTGTCTTTGTTCCATTTTAAGCACTTAGGTTCCAAACCAGTTATTTTACATTACATATTTGTGGTCTAGACTCTTGTAACAGGGCAGTATAGTCTACACCCTTCTAAGCTGGGAATTGCTGGTTGAAGGCTCATTGTGTCTGTTATTCTGTAAGTGTCTTAGTTCTGGTTTTAGAACTTGGGCTCCAAACCAGTTACTTTACATTGCAAGGGTTGTGGTCTAGACTCTTGTGGTGGGAGAGTGTGGCCTACACCCTTCTAATCTGGGAATTGCTGGTGAAGGATTATTGTGCCAGTTATTTTAAGTGTCTTTATTCTGGTGTAGGCACTTTGGTTCCAAACCACTTACTTTACATTAGGAGAATTTGTTGTCCAAGCTCTTGTGGTTGAAGAGGATAGTCTACACCCTTCTGTCTGAAATTTCTGGCTGAAGGCCTATTGTGTCGGTTATTCTGAAGTTTCTTAGTTCTGACTTAAGCACTTGTGCTCCAAAACCAGTTGTTTCACATTAGGAATGTTTCTGACTCTTGTGGTGGGAAAGTGTGGCCTACACCCTTCTATGCTGAAAACTTGAATTTCTAGTACTTCTGCATTTTATAGCAGAGGCTAGATTCAGACTCATTGAATCTAGACTCTTTGGTATCACATGAGCACTAAAACCAGCTCTGCACTGAGATACTGAAATATATGAGGCATCCATTACTTCCAACTAACAAGTGCCTGTTTTTGCTCTAATACTGCACTTTTAATTTCTATTTAAATTCCACTGTGTTTGAATTGTCTGAACATTTGTTGTCACATTTAACTGTACACTGTACTAGTTCAGCTGTAATACTGCCCATTTCCAAGTTTGCTGTTTCTGAGCATCATCTTCAAGGCATTTGACACTGTCCACTGTTGGTGGAGGCCCTTCTGCACCCTTGTGTGAGGAGAGTGCTGTTTGGTTCACATCTAATCGATGGTGATTGGACTAGAGCTCAGAGAGCATTCTTACTGGCTAGACCGGTGTTTCCACTTGTTTGAATATAGCATTCCATCGTGTATTGCCACTTAGTGGTGGTTACTGTTGGTGGTTATAGACGCAAATGTTTTGTTTGTTAAATCTTCCCTTAGCACTTTGCTTGTGGTCCTCCAGAGGTTTCTTGTGGTCTTGCTTTACTGTCAGGTAAAAGACTAAGCCTAGCTTTAGAGGTACCAATACACCTCTCACCCACTAGCCACTTGTAAGTGTGACCATTTTCCTGATCATACAAATTTACCTATCACTATGGACAGACAATTTCCCGCAGTTTCTACAGCCAGCTTGATTGACATGAGCATCCCAAGGCAGTGTAGGATCTGCCTCATGTTCACTGACAACCCTCTACTCCTAGTCTACTGAGATGCAACTATAACAATAACCCTGAATCCAAGCTCTCTCACACACCAGACAGTACATATGACAAAGAGCGGGTTTGCCAGTATGCACACCTCAACCTCCAAATCCAACCAAACCCACATCACATACACCTGCATATGCGGAGGTCCTCACCAGAAACATACCTAATCACAAGAGACAAACACAAGCAAGCTGCACATAATGCTTCCTCTGCAGAACATATTACACATAACAGCTCATGTACCAGTGTCTCACTGGTCAAAACCATAAGGTAAAACACAAAGTCAAACATATTAGTCATAGGCGAGTCCATTGTGAGACACACTGATGCCCCACTCAACAAGCTGGATAAGGAAAAGGTCATGGTCAGCTGTGTGTCACGTGCCAGGATATGCCATATCACACATGCACTCAAGTCTCTCAGCAGGTACTGTTATGACTTTATCATAGCCCATGTTGGTGAGAATGACTTCAGATATACCTCTCTGGACTATATGAAGAGAGACATTAATGAGCTCTCAGACTGCGTGTCTCAGGCTGGTATGTCCCTAGGCTTAAGCAGCATTTTATCTTCACCTAGGATGATGCCTCAGTACAAACAGAAAATTATTGATTTCAATAATTGGCTTAGCTTCTGGTGTCTTTCTAAGGGGATCCAGTACTTGTCAGCCTGGGATGACATGATAGACTGACCTCATTGCTTTACCAGTGATGGTCTTCATCTGTCACCCCTGGGATTTAGGCTACTTGCTAAGGTTCTTGCTACCCCCATAGTGTTTTTTTCAGTCAGTGTCTCAAGGACAAAATTCTCAATGTAAAAACTCCATCTAAAAACAACCTCAAGGTTATGCTGCTAAATGCTAGGAGTCTTAACATGAAACTGCACTCACTGGAAGCAGTCCTCACCTTGGAAGATGCACACATTTGTGCAGTCACAGAGACCTAGTTTAAGGCTGTGGAGAGCAACCCCAGCCATGCCAGGTTACACCTCCTTTCACATGTTCAGATCTCAAACTGAAGGCATGAAAACTAAAGGAGGTGGTGCGCCAATATTCATTAAGGATAAATACACATCCAGATTGGTTAAACAGTACTACTCCCTGAAGACACTTCAGATGCAATTAACTGTTGGTAGAACACCTATTCAAGTCATTGCCAGCTACAGGACCCCTTTCATGAATCAGGACACCCACTCTGCCTATTTAGATCTACTAGAGTCTTACAAGATACATCTAAACGCCATGGTTTTGGGTGACTAACTACCCATCCATTGATTGGGTAAATTACTCATGTTCAAACTCACTGGCCCAAGGGTTCCTAGACTTTTATCGCCAGTGCCCTGGACCAGCTGGTTGACACCCCCAAGGGGTGCCAACATCCTGGTTCTGGTTCTTACCAATATGGGGGACCACTGTAGCACCCCCCGTGAGGTCCTCCCTGGTCAGATCTGACCACAAATCAGCCTCATTCAAAACAACTATCGTACCTAACCCACCCTAGCAGCAACTAAACTAAAAAACTTCTCCAAAGCAGATTATAACCTCTTATGGGATGGTATAAATAGTTTCACTGCACCTCCTCCCTCAGATTGAACTGGCAACAATTCCGAGCTCTACACCAATTCTTTATACAAATACCTGTATAACTGAATTGACTGGGCCGTACCTGATAGGACCAAAGCAAGCTCCTCAAAGAAGAACAAACCTGCCTGGCGGACAACTGCCATTAACAGGCATTACAATAAGAGAAAGAAATTGCTGTTTAAGAGTAAGAGGAAGCGAGCCCTCCTAAACTGGAAACACTTCCTCCTCAGCTTAAACAAGCTAATAGGACTTTTTGTGAAGTCCACCAAAGCAAACTACAAGTCCAAATTAGCTTTTTCAACAAAGGACAGCCACAAGGCATTCTATAGTTACATTTGTAACCTAAATGGAAAGTTCCAGATTTGTGCAGAACTGGAAGTTAATGATACCACATATACTGAGCCTGTGGACATAGCTAACCTGTTGGCCAACAGGTTCTGTAAAAACTTCAGTCCCCTGTCTTTGCCACACATACCCCATGACATCCCTATTACCTGTAGTCTTCCTTGTATCTCTAAAAGCGCAGATCGTAAATGCCCTCTCCAAGGCCAAAAACACAGCATCTGTGGACCTGGTAACATCCCAGGCTGCATCCTACACAGGCTCCAAGATGAATTAGCAACACCATTGAGTACTCTTTTCAACCATAGTCTAAGCACTGGATTCATACCAGCTGAATAGAAAACACCCACAGTTATTCTCTTTCACAAAGGTGGTACTTCCATTGACCTGGGAACTATAGACCTTTTAGCCTGACTAGCCTCATTTGCAAGGCCATGGAGTGAATCATCACGGTTATTAAAGATATAGGTCATCTCCAAACACTTGACCCTACTCAGTTTGGATTTGACAAAGGGAGAACATTCCTGTTAAACCTGGTGGACTTCAAAACAGTCACCAAGGCCCTGGACGAGGGTAAATCTGTGCATATGGCCTACCTGGACTTAGCCAAGGCATTTGACACCATCCCCCGCTCAGGTGTCATTGACAAATTCAGCCAACTAGGTATCAAACCTTATATTGGTAGAGGGGTCCCTAACTGGTTCACTGATAGAACTCGTATAATCAAAATAGGGGAATCCCCCTCCAGGAGCAGACCTGTAACCAGTGGTGTTCTATAGGCATCAGTCCTGGGACATCCAAAGTACAAGCAAAAACTAAAGGCCTGTGGCTGACAAAGTTTGCTGATGACTGCAAACTGGAAGTGGTCATAGAATCTCCAAATGATGTCAACATCCTACAACAGGGTCTTACACAAACAATGACTGGTGCCAAGGTCATGGCCTTAAACTCAATATAAAAATATGTATTATCATTCCTTTCTGTAAAGGTGATGTTCCTACTAACTACTATATCAATAGCAACACCTTTAAATATGGACTCAGTGATGAGAGACCTGGGCACTCAGGTTGACAGCAACCTTACCTTTGACCACCATGTATCTGCAGTGACAAGGACATTCTATATTGCTCATCTCATATGCAAAGGGCATTGCCTCTAGAAAGAAGTTATAACGTCCCTGTACTATTCCCTCATCAGGCCAATAATTGAGTACAACCTCCCTTTTGGTATGTACCTTTTTAAGCACCTACAGCAATTGGAGAACCACAAAGGTTCCTCAAGGAAAATTCAAGGTCTTCAGCATCTGTCCTAAGGGGCTTGTCTGAAATCACTGTCACTTTATTCTATTTCATACAGACTACTCAAAGGTGATCTCTGCCTTGCATACAAGGCAATCTCTGACCCTGCATTATTAGAAATGCTGCATATCTGCAAGTCAAATGGTACACAGGTTACTCGCTCCAAAGACCTTAACCTGGTATATGACATTAATAAAACCTGCTGGAGGGACAGATTTGTCTCCCAGAGGTTAAACACACCTTTGGAACAAGCTCCCAGTTCACGTCAAATAGAGCACCCCATTGGCCTTCTTCAAACGCAATCTGAACGATTGGATGGGTAATCGCAAATTCCCCTGAGGTTACACCTATGTCCCTCTTGGGCAGGGCCAATAGGTGCTGATCATGGAATTAAGGGTAAGAACTTGGTTAGGGTTGTAAGGGCCCTAGGGCTATTAGCCTGGTAACTTCCTACGATCCTATCCTCCTATGATAACTGTGTTTTAATGGACACGGCATTCTTTCTGGATGTAAGAATTTTCTGCAATAAACAAATGCTGGAAAAAAAGTAGTAAAAGCATAAATGAATGAGAAAAATTTTTTGCTTCAGATTCTGTTTTCACTTTTTCATTTTCCCTATATAGAAAATTACTTTTTTAGTAAGGAATTTCATTCCCAAGGATATAATGAAAGATATTTCACTGCATCTCATATGTTTCATCTACATTTTAAATAAGCAATGTGTTTTTATTCAATAACTAAAAAATCAAACACTGCCTACATTCATGTACAAATGCACATAAAATGATAGACTATTTTTGGCATCAAAAAGGCGCTATGGATGAAGACTTCCTTCTAACTAGTTACTCTGGCTCCCGACAGATCTATGATTTGTTAAATATATATTTGTTGAATCAACATTGAACACTGGCTGTAGATGGTCACTGTTGACTTGGCGCCCTGCAACAATGCACAAAATGGAGGTAATGCAGATGCAGAGTCGACATTCTTTTAGCCCTGATACAGAGTTCAGTACACAGAACTGTGAACTACATTTCCTACGTGCTGCCATGCCCCTCCCCCTTACTGGTGATGACCTCAAAGTTAAAAGTTGTTCTGCAGTACATACATACATATATGCAGTTGCCTGACTATGGTGCTGTCTAATCAGGTTTCATGCAAATCTGTACATAGTATGGTCTAATGAACTTAGATTTGGCAAACAATCCTACATCCAGCTCTATATTACTATATGCAATGACCAGCTTAAAGAAAGGCAATGAAAGATTTACCATTCAGCTACATTGTTATGCAAAGGTTGCTTATTTTTTCCTATATTTTACAATAAGTAAAACTTAGTCTGACACTGTACAAAAACTGCATTATAAACTGAAGTGTTATACTGATGCTACCATACCTTGCTACTGAACACTAGTATGTATTTCAGTTTATAAGTTTTAACTAAAAGATCTATATGAACCTTTCATGAAACAACTGACTCAGGTAGGTTTGTAGTCTGAAGTTTGTCCCAGTCAGTGCTGCAAATTAAATACAACAAACAGAAGAGATTAATGCTGTTTATGGAAAAATGCTGTGAAAGACTATCTGCTTAAGAATCTTAATACATAAAACAGAAAACATTAATTCTGGGTCAAGGAAAATACTGTTTTACAGACTTTTCTATTTTAAAACTGTTACTAAATTGATAAGCAGTGCACCAAACTGCAACAGATATCAAATTGTAGTCAGCATATTAAGTGTAGAGTCATAGCTTTATAAAACAAAATCTGAGAAATAGGCAAGATAGAACACTGCTGAACATGAGATTTGAAAGATATGTATTGCTGACATAGCATGTCAGATCTGAATAAAAGGCAAGTAATCAATTATCCAATTTAGTAAGCAAATTATATTATAGCCCTATTATAGTAAGACAGAAATCAATATTTCACTGTATATTTGCTTTAATTTTTAGGCAAGTCTGTCAGATAAAACTAAACAAAAAATAAGGAAACACAGCAGTCCTTGATAACAGAGGGTTAACCAGTTTGTTAACATGTTCAGGAAATTTATTTATTGAATTTGTTACTGGTATAGTCCTATGTGGCAAATGAGATGTTCCTGTTCAGCAGAGGCCCAGGTAGAAAAGCTGTACAGTACTTACAAAATAGGTGCAATTTCAAAGAGATATTGTGATGGAGGGTATCCTGGGTTTGCTAGTTGTTCTGTGTAAAATGATTCCCTGCATCTGAGTCCAGTACGAATGACCAACAGGTCAATGGAAATAATGAACTTATAAATAGGATTAGCAAGACACAAGACGTTCCAGCACATGGATGAGAGATAAGAAGTTCCACTTCTTCACAGCTGAAGCTCTTTGAGCACTATTTGGTTAAATACAGAAACCTACAGTTCAGAAACCAGTTCTGTCAGGGTATAAATGTTTTTACTGTAACAAACATTCTAACAAAAATCATGTGGAGGTATTATGATAGGGATTAAAGGCAGCTATGAAACGACCTGTGATTATTACATGTTCAATGATAATACCAATACTATAGACTGTGTAACTGTGACAATAAAGACGACCCTGGAACATATAACAACTGTTGGAGTGTATAAACCACCATCAGGTACATGAAACAGGATGGAAAAATACTACTAGTTGGGGACTTAAATTTACCAGAAAGAATGGAATAATACTGATTCAACAATGTTAGCAAGGAAATTATTCAAACCATATATTCAGGAGTAACAATTGCTTCAGATTGTAAAAAAACCTACCAGGGGATGGAACATACTAGACACTGTGTTCCTAAAGAAATTACTGTAACTTCTGATTAAGGTGAGACAAAAAATATAAGAAATGGAAAAGAGGTCAAACTACAACTTTGAAAACCAAAATAAACAAGCTGGACAAACAGATTAAGCATAGTGTGAGACAAGATCAAGGAAAATTTGAAGAAAATGGATATAAATATATTGAGCATAATAGAAAACCATTTTATAGATACACAAGATGGAATGGCACAGTCAAGGAATTGATGGAGTTTGTGAACTTTTTAGAAACTACGACTAGTTTCTTAAGATTCACGATGGAGTATTCTGAGTACACTATTGATTTCTTGGATGTTACTATAACAAAGGACTCCTATGGTTTTTTTATCCACAAACCTTTTAGGAAGCAATGTTGGAAGAACACAATACTGGAATATAGTAGTATGCACCCCCGCCATATATTCCCAAACATGATAAAAAGTCAGTTTACTAGAATAAGCAGATTATGTAAAGAACCTATTCAGCTTAAAGAACAAGCTGATATATTACAAGATCTTTTTATTGATAGGGGATATAAGACCACTGTCGTAAGAAACATTAGGGAGAAGGTGCTAAAAGAATTAAACATGACATCCAGTGATATTACAACTAACAATTCATATATAGTTGGTAAGCGAGGTAGGTGCTACTATTATAAAAAGAGGAATATTTCCAGAAATGAAGTTACTTTTATCACTAGATATACTAATGACAACAGTATTATAACAGGTATCATACGTAGGCATTGGCATATATTTGACCTTGATCAAAACATTAGTAAAATTGTAGGTACACAACCAAGGTTCACATATAGGAACAGCAAAAATTTAAAGAGAATAATTTGTATTGATCATAGTACATCAGTTAAACAAACACATTCTCTGAGAGTGTGGAAGTCCTTTGGAACCTTTCCATGTGGCTCTTGCAATTTTTGCCATTTGATTAGTGAAAATAAAGATTTTCAACATCCAAATATGAATTTTAGTTTTAAACCTAGATTTCATGCTTCCTGTAATGATTCGAACCTCATTTACCTGGCAAGCTGCAAACAATGTCAAGCCTTTTACATAGGCATGACATCAAGAAGGTTAAGAGATAGGATCTATAATCATATTTATGATATCAGGAAACTTAATCAGTTGACTGCGCTAGCGAAAAGTACAGTTTTGTACCTACCATAAATGTAGATGTTCGAGGATCTCCATTGCTGCAGTCCTGACAAATGGGTACTCCGCTGCCCACCATCGGCCCGAATACCAAAGGGCTAGAACCGGTGTCGGTCATGGGCGCCTGAGACTGACGTAAGTACTTGTCAGTACAAATGCGCATGACCGACGCCATAACCTCAGTCTTTCTTGCCTCAGACGTCAGAATGCAAAAAAAAAACACCACCCAAAAAACCCCAATCTAAAAAGAAAAAGGGGGAAGGAGGGAGGGAAAATAGGACTGCAGCAATGGAGATCCTCGAACATCTACATTTATGGTAGGTACAAAACTGTACTATGTTCGTCTCCCATTGCTGCAGTCCTGACAAATGGGTAGAATTCCAGAGCAACGGAAAAAGGGAGGCTGGCCAACTAAATAGCAGGAGGAGCTGCAGACATGCCCTGTAAGACTGCAGTGGCAAACCCAGCCCTAGACCTAGAATAAAGAGGCAAATGATAATGCTTTGTAAAGGTATGTACAGAACTCCAAGTAGCTGCCTCTAGAATGTCTTTAGTAGCTAC
Organism: Protopterus annectens; assembly: GCF_019279795.1. Classification (NCBI taxonomy): domain Eukaryota; kingdom Metazoa; phylum Chordata; order Ceratodontiformes; family Protopteridae; genus Protopterus; species Protopterus annectens. Next base: position 957,291,197 of record NC_056744.1, on the reverse strand, counting down.
CACTCTCAAAAAAGCAGTAGAGGTGGCCGTAGTCCTAGTAGAATGAGGCCTGATCCCAACTCGAACCTCCTTACCATGATGAGAGTAACAAAAAGCAATACAATGGCCGATCCACTTGGAAATAGTTTGTTTCGAGACAGCTTTCCCACTTGAAGCCACAGCAAATGAAACAAATAACTGTTGAGATCTCCTGAACTCATTGGTTCTGAACAAATAATACCGTAACTGCCTATGCACATCCAAAGAATGCAAAACTCTTTCCCCTTCATTTTGGGGGTTAGCATAAAAAGTAGGCAAATGTATAGATTGGTTCAATGCCACATCAGAAACTACCTTAGGCAGAAAAGTAGGATTAGTACAAGGAAACTCTGTCCTGGTGAAAAATCAGAAAAGGTTCCACTGCCATGAGAGCCTGTAATTCAGATACCCTTCTAGCAGAAGTAACAGCCAATAAAAAGCAGTCTTCCAGGACAACAACTTCAATTCAGCCGTAGCTGCAGGTTCAAAAGGAGGCAGAGTCAGTTTTTCCAAAACAAAATTAAGATCCCAGGCAGGAGTAGGAGCCCTTCGTGGGGGTCTTATATTCTTTGCCCCTCTAAGAAACTGTTTAAGCAAAGGATGTGAAAATAAAGGAGGATCACCATCATAGTGAGCAGAAATAGCTGCAGCATGCACTTTTATAGAAGAGAAGGACAAACCCTTGTCCAGTAACATAGTCAAATATTGCAAAGTACAACTCAAATTAGGCAACGTGACATCAAGGCCTTTAGCTGAACTCTAAAGAAAAAATCTCTTCCATTTATCAGCATAAACTTTTCGAGTACTAGGACGCCTGGCTTCCAAAAGGACATCTAAAACTTGTTGAGGGAGCTGAAGGCCCTCATCCTCTAAAACTGAATGCGCCAGGCTGTCAGGTGTAGGGATTGCACCCTGACATTGAGAAAATGATTGTTTTCTTGAGACAATAAGTGAGGAATCCGTGGTAATGGCCAAGGTGTCCCGTGAATTAGGCTCCTCAACAGAGGCTACCAATGTTGACGAGGCCAATCCGGCGCTATAAGGATCATGCAAGGTTTGTCCCTCCTGACTTTCAACAGGACCTTTGGAAGAAGAGGCAGAGGAGGAAAGGCATACACGTGAAGGTTGCTCCAACTGAAGGATAGTGCATCTATTTTCCAGGCTTTCGGATGAAACAGCCTTGTGCAAAACAGAGGTAGTTGGGAATTCAGAGGAGAAGCGAACAGATCTATGTCTGGAGTTCCCCAAGCCATGGTCAACTGACGAAATACCTGAGGGTCCAACTTCCATTCGTGAGGATCCACCATCTGTCTGCTCAGAACATCTGCTAACGAATTTTGTGCTCCTGGCAGAAACTGTGCTCGAAGAGTGATGTGCAGATCCAAAGCAGTTTCCCATAACAGCATTGCTTGTCTGCAAAGAGGGTAAGAATGAGTTCCCCCCTGCTTGTTGATGTACCACATGACAGTTGTGTTGTCTGTTCGAATCAACACCAGTCCCGGTCGAAGTAGATCCTTGAATGCTTTCAATGCAAATTGAACTGCCAGCATCTCCTTCATGTTGATATGCAAGTGAAGCAGCTCCGGGGGCCAAAGGTCTTGAATCCATTTTCCTTTGAAATGAGCTCCCCAGGCTGACTCTGAGGTGTCTGTCGTTAATATCTGACTTGCCTCCGGTTGGGTCACAGAGAGTCCCTTGTTTAGGTGACATTCCTGAGCCCACCACACAAGTTCTTTCTGAATGCAAGGTAGAATCCGAATGACAGTATCCAAATCGTGGCTGTGTTGAGTCCAAACGCTTTTGAGATACCATTGTAGCTTCCTCATATGCAGTTTGGCATTGGGAAGTACTAGAATGCAAGATGCCATGAACCCCAAGGCTTGAAGGACTGTCCTTGCAGTCAGCCTGGACATTACGGATAGCTGTTGGAAGTATAGGTGAAGATTTCCTTGTTTGTCCGGGGTAAGAGATGCCATCTGAGTAGCTGTATTCAGTCTCACACACAGAAAACACATCTCCTGTGAGGGTACTAGACTGGACTTTATTTCGTTCACAGAATACCCTAGGCATCCGAAAACTGTCATCACATACTGCAGATGTCGAAGAAGTTCGTGCTTGCCCTGAGCCAGTATCAAACAATCGTCCAGATAAGGATAAATTTAAATTCCCCTTAGCCGGAGAAAAGCTATTACTGGAGCCAGGACTTTCGTGAATACCCTGGGCGCAGTAGATAAGCCAAAGGGCAATGCAGAGAACTGATAATGCAAATTCCCAGTCCGAAACCTCAGGAATTTCCTGCAACTGGGCCTGATAGGAATGTGAAGATAGGCCTCCTTGAGATCCAAAGTCACCATCCAGTGATCTCTGCCTAGCATAGGCAACAGCTGATGCAGTGTCAACATCTTGAATTTCGGAATTTCCAGAAAGGTGTTTAGAATGGATAAATCCAGAATGGGCCTCCAAGTATTTCCCTTCATTGGCACTAAGAAAAGACGGGAATAAAACCCCGTGCCTCTTTCCACAGAAGGAACTGCCTGTATTGCTCCCAACCGGAGCAGAGAAAAAATCTGTGCCTGCGCTTCCAGTCTTTGCAGATGAGGCACATCCGGCATACCTTTGAAAGGAGGGAATGTGTGAAAATAAAACTTGTAGCCTCGAGTTATAATGTCCAATACCCATATGTCTTGGGTAACCAAATGCCAATTCCTTTTGAAAAGTCCCAGTTTTCCTCCTAGAGGAGCTGCCAGCAAAGCAGAGTCCGGCAGCTGAAGACACAGGTCATTGGGACTGCTTCTGAAAGGACTGACCCCTGCCCACCCCAGCAGAAGGGGTAAAAGAATTCAAAGGCCTAGAAGTAACAGGGCCCTGAGAGGAAGCCTTACCTCTACCACGCCTCGACCTGCCCCTAGAATGAAAATCCGAAGAGGGAAAAGACCATCCCCTAGCAGGCCAATTCCTACTGAACTTAGGGGGCTGAACCTGTAAGAAGTCCTTTACCATCTGCATAGACTTAGCTTTTTCCTCCATTTTTTACAAAACTGATTCCACTGGAGGGCCAAAAAGAACATCAGATTGCAAAGGAGCATCCATAATGCGAGCCTTAACATGCTCTGACAAGGACTGATCTCTAAGCCAGGCATGTCTGCGAACAACAGAACTAGTAGCAGCCACCCTGGAAGAAGCTTGTAAAGCATCAAAACCACACTGCAAAGAATGCTTACCAACCCGGTCTGAAGCATGCACTAAATCCTGAAGCTCCTTACAGTCAACACCTTCAGCTAAAGCATCCACTTTACATTTCAATTGACTTAGCAAATAATTCTGATACCTGAGCATATGAAATTGACAATTTAAAGCTCTCATAGCCAAAGTAGAAGAGGTATACAGTTTCTTACCCCACCTATCCAGGGCCCTAGCATCCTTGTCCAGAGGAACCGGATTCTTAACCACAGAAGCCTTAACACCTTTGGGGCCTTGAGAAACAGTTTCTGGATCAGCCCTAGGACTCTTATACAAGTACTTGTGAGCTTCCGGAACCCTGTAGTATCTATCTGGTTTAACTGGGGCAGGGGGCAGAGAATCTGGGTTAAGGGCAGCCTCAGAAAATACATCCTGAACAACATCCAGTACAGGGGGAATAGCCAAAGGCCTGTGCTGAGGTAAAAACAAGAATTCTCTCAGCCTTTTACGAGAATCAGAATAATCCTGGCCATCCCACTGGAAATGTTCCCTCATGGAATGCAAAGTTTCAGAGAAAGAAAAATCTTCTGGAGGGGACGCAGAGGGAGTAGCGTCCTCAGCCTCTGAATCAGAATAGGGAGGGAAATCCTGAAGCTCTTCCACAGAGGAATCTGACTCATCGGAAGACTGAACCAGACCCTCCAACTCTGTGTCTATCCTGGGCCTCTTCACGGGGGGGGGCATGGAACCCCTAATTAAAGTAATCAAATCTTCAGCCATCTTTAACATGTGCTTCCTAGGAGCTGGACCCTGGGGATTAGCACCAGCAGGGATAGACCTAGATTTAGAATGGCCTTTGCCTTGAGAAGGAGGAGGTCTAACTACCCTATGAGGGGAGGAAGCCACTGACAACAAAGAAGCACCCTCAGCCTGGCCTAACACAGGAGAAGCCACTTCCTGCAGTAACAAAGGCTCCACTAGACACACTGGTAAACTGTCAGAAGGAGCCACTGAAGCAGTCAGTGGTTCCACAGAACCGACGTCCGGAGTGGGCGCCTCATCCTGTTTGGACCGCAACGACTTATCTTTGCGCTTCTTAGAAGAACCAGTCGTCGGAGAATCCGGCGGCATGTTATAATTACAACGTTTACCAAACACCAGCCTAGCACAGTCCAACCGACGTTTAATAGTACGCTTGTTAAAAGTAGCACAAAAGCGACACCCAACAACGTCGTGCTCAGGCCCTAAACAAGGAATGCAGAGTGAATGGTAATCCCTATGAGGAATCTGTTTCCCACAAGAAATACAGTTATTAACTTTTTCTGACATCCGGCAATACTGAGGCAAGAAAAAGACAAAAAATGTCCCCAACAGGGTACTTAGCCAACTTGGTATCCGGTCTGAAACTCGAAAACCGACAATTCCAGAATGCCGAACGGCACTTGCAAAAACTGCTTCTGCTGAGGACCATGCGGCAAGAAAGACTGAGGTTATGGCGTCGGTCATGCGCATTTGTACTGACAAGTACTTACGTCAGTCTCAGGCGCCCATGACCGACGCCGGTTCTAGCCCTTTGGTATTCGGGCCGATGGTGGGCAGCGGAGTACCCATTTGTCAGGACTGCAGCAATGGGAGACGACGAACATCATGTTACTATGCACAAGGGACATTTGTTTGTGTTTACAGTATTATGACTAGTTAACATAACTGAGAGAGGAGGGAACCCTTTAAATAGGTTAGAAACTATAGAGCTACAATGGATATTTAGAATGCAAGCACATCAACCTCCAGGTCTCAATCAGTATATAAGCATTAAACCAGTGCTTGATTCACGCCCCTTGAAATGAAGCTGCACATACCATATTTATACTGCATTTTATTTAAGTAATTTGCTTTGTTTTAATGAAGTTTAATACCAGATGAAAGTTTTTATTCTCAAGATAGTTTTAAATTGTCATAAACCAACAAATCAATATGAATTTATTGTTATAGTGATCTGCTAAGTATTAAGTTATAAATGTCTTTTAAATATGTACATTTAAGCTGACTTAGTAAATATGTACTGCTTGCAAAATGTTGCCTTTAGTAAAAAACGTGAGTCACTCTTTTGATGATTTAACTGATTTAATTAATTAATTGAATAATTGATTGAATAATAGTTTTTGAATGATTTTATGCATACTAATTAAGATGAGATGTTTCCATTGCATTTTGAGATCTGAAGAAGCGTACTCAGTGTATACGTGAAAGCGCTTATCAACTTTTACTGGATTAAAAGTTTATTGTTTTATCGTGGTGGTCCAGCTTTGTGTTCTTTCTATAGATACACAAGATATAGAAGTAGTAAAGACAAATTAATAAACTGCGTGCAGATTATAAAATTTATTCACAAACACAACAGATTATAAATATATTTACAAAATCTTAAGCAAAACAGTTTGGCTTCACAAAAGGGTTGATGAGTTCTCAAAGTGACATCCAGGTAACTCCAGCTACTGGAATCAAATTAGATTATATTGAAAAAGAACTGTGCAAACTGGAGCCAAACAAAGCACAGGGAGGAGATGGAACTTGTAACAATGACCTGAGAGCACTTCAGCAAAACTTACAGTACCATTATATCTGCCATTAACTAGGTCATATAAATATGGGGAGATTCAAGATTGGAGACGTGCTCTTATTACGCCTGTCTTTAAGGGAAAGGGGAGTAGAACTAACCCAGAATCATATAGACCTTTAAGTCTACTTTCATGTTGTGGAAAATAGTGGAGAAGGTACTATTGGATAAGTTACTGTCACGACTGTATAGGTTGGAACCTGAAACCATATATCAGCATGCATATGTTGAAAACATATCTATTATCACCTGTAACATGATGTTCTAGAACAATATAATAACCACTATGAATGAAACATTGTGCTGTGATGTAATTTATATAGATTTAACATCAGCATTTGGCAGGGTCATACACAAAACATTGATCAATAAATTAGTACATCTAGGTATTGATGTACTGTTGATAAGATAGAGAGCTGCATGACTTTCAAATAGGACATAGCAAGTATCATACAGCAACTCAACAGGTGAAATCCTTGGTTACAGTCAGGGTGTCCCACAATGCTCTATCCCTGGCTCTTACTTGTTTAGAGTGTATCTTTCAGACCTGACTTTTTCATCTGAGGTGTTCTACAGTCTATATGCAGATGATCTGAAATTGGGTAAACTGATTACATGTGTTACTGATAACAGATGTCTGCAAAATAACTTGACTAAATTGACCATTTGGGCATAGGAGAATAATATGCTAATAAATACATCAAAAACTAAGCATATGAAATTTGGGAGAAAGAAACTGAAAGGTGAATATGTAATACAGCACACAGTGATTGAAACTGTAGACTCGTTTAAGGACATGGGTTATATGGATAGATTCAGCTAGGAGTTTTTGTAATCATTTAAACCAATTGGTTAAAGGTTGTTACAGAACTATAGGTTGTGTAAAAAGAATTATAAAGTCTAGGAAACCAAAAATAATCAATTCATTGTTTTTTAGTTACATTAGACCCAAACTTGAGTATGGAATAACAATAGGGTAACCCTATAAGAAAACAAGCATGACTAAACTGGAAAGAGTGCTGCAGAAATATACCAAGGGCATCCATGGATGTGAAAATTTAAGTTATTATGAAAAACTAAAATATCTGAATGTGTACAGTGTCTCTTACCAATATCTGAGAGGAGATGTTATTCAGGTATATAGGGCATTTAGAGACAACTACCTTTGAGAATGTTTGGGTTATCAAAAATTACTAGAGAATCATCAGACAACCTATTTAGATGATTCTATAGAATGAGAAGTGTACTAACTGGTTTTCTGACAGAGTAGCCAATGCATGGAACAGACTACCAAATTACATTAAAACAAATACTGGTTTAGATATTATTAGGAACAGCCTGGACACATATTAATTGTTTCTATGTTCGAGAGAATTTGTGAAGATCATTTCAGAATCTGTGGGTTTAATATGCGTAACTATGATGAGAATTTGAAGGTTGGAGTGGAACATAATAACATTAGGGTGATGAAACATGATAAGAGTGGTGGCGTGGTAATTATGGATTACTTAAGATTCCAGCAAAATGTCTGAAATTTTAAATTATGTGAATACATATAGTCAAGTATCCAAGAATGAGATAAATGTTGCTGAAGCCAAGACTGACTGCAGTCTTTTTGATATGTTCTGTCTGGGCAGTATTTCAAATCAAGTGTTTGAATTTGCGAATTTTCCGAAAAAAGGTTTTGTAATTCCAAAAATATACAAAAATGCTTCTGATCCACCTTTGAGGCAAATAGTGGCAGCAGATACAGCTAAAACAGAACCTTTAGCAACATTTATTGATTTTCGTTGTAACCACTTAATGAAAAAGAAAGCACATCTAGTGCAGGACTCTTGGCATTTAATATATATTTCATGGTATTCCATTTAAAGGTGATAAAGTTTGCCTATACCTGCTAAATGGATAAAATTATCTTGATATCACACTTTGTAAGGATAAGGTGCAAATGAGATATTTATCCATCATCTTTCATAAGGAGACTTATTCCACTTCATTTTTATACTATCACTGCTGCCATCCCCTTTTCCAAAAAAGAAATATTGTTATAGGGCAGATGGTACATCTTTCGAGATTAGTCTCTGACAATCAAATATGTGAACCAGGAGTTTGAAGGAATGCTGTGAATGAGGTGTCAATTGAGGCTTCAGAGAAAGAGATGGATAAAAAAAATGGGGCCATGGTTGTACCATACAATAGGGATGCTTCAGTTGTGGTCAACATATTTAAAAAGAAGTGGAATGTAATAGTTCCTGCTGAACAAGGCCAAATTAGGGCACTACCCACTAGTTACGTGCAGTTGAGGACAAAATATAAAAAAAATATTTGGAAAAGTGGTTATGTTAGTTGATGTAAAATTGTTAGGTTAAAAACAGGAAAAATGTGGGTGCTGTAAATATTGTAAGTTTACCAGCAATGGACCCTACATTAGTGTGGAAGGTTATAATAGGACCCTAGGCTGTCCTTGAATATGTAACTGTAATTCCACTTGGGTGGTGTATTTGGCCACTTATACTTAGTTTTCCCCGTGTAAAATGCTGGACATTAACAGGAAATTGTAAGAAAACTTACGAGCACCTAAATGATATTGTTGTTGTTTGTCTTTTCGGCTTTTCCCAGTTAGGGGTCACCACAGTGGAACTCTGGTCCGCTAATGATTGGCAGTAGATTTTTATGGTGCTGAGTTGCCAGCCCGACGCCCAACCTTCAGCGAAGGCACTCCCATTCACACATATCTTTCGGAGGCCAATCGACCACGGGGAGAACATGCAGACTCCACACAGAAGGCACTCCAGCCAAGAATTGAACAGGAGAACCTCTTGCTGTGAGGCAGCAATGCTACCGCTGTACCACGGCGGCTTCATACGAGAACCTAAATGATATTAAGAAGGGTAAACAGAGTAATGCTCTGTACAGACACTCATTGAAATGCCCTGCTATTAAAAGACTAATCTTTTTGTTTTTGTTATTGACCAGGTTCTTAGTAGTGAAAGAGGTAGAGATCTAAAAATATGCTTGAACAAAAGGAATTTGTGAGGCAATTACATCTCAATGCTTGTAATGAGCCAGGAATTAATCTCTTTTCATTGGTTAGCATTCTTAAGGGTAGGGCTTTAAAATTTTTTATTGTACTTTACAGATTTTAGTGGTGCAAGGTTCAGATGCCTTTACAATGTAAATTCCAATGACTTACATTTGTGTTTACATTTAATGAATGTGCGGATTATATATTTTACATTATATGACATAACTAATTCACTGTTTTAAAACATTTTTCCTTCTCTATGAGAGACTGAATTGTACTTTTATTTCTAATTGTTTAGATAATTGGTAGGTGTGATTGGTTAGACAAGCACAGGGTGTGATTGCTGCTTTAACTCTGATGAAGTCCCTGTTACTGTTTGGGACAAAAGCTCTTTTATGTGTTTTATGCAATAAATTTACAAGGTTCAGGCTTTGATGAGTTTTTTTAACTGTTGAGTTATTGGTGTGTTTTTTTTTTTTTTTTGGGATACCCAACCTCAGAGGAAAAATCAGCAAAAGAAAAGGTTTTAAACCTCTGAAATAAAAGTGCAATTCAAGAAGTCCCACCATACTAAACAGGAAACAGATATTACTTTGTCTTTTCTAACATAAAAAAATGACAATTTCAGGCCAGTTTTTGTATCTAGGGAGCCAAATGCATTTTTCCCCAATAAAAACCTTCTTCATGATCTTTGTACACTCCTTCCATGTCTGGCAGAAGACATCTACACTTCAAGATGGCAAAGTAATCTAGGAGGTTATTGCATTTTAGAGTTAGAACCAGTCACCGATCTAGACTCTACTATTTGGTCTTACCTCAGCCACCAAAATGTTTGACAATTGCATGCTTGTGGTTATGAAACACTTGCTTTCACGTAAAGCCAAAGTGTTTTAATATCTGGATAAGTGACTCCTAGATGTCCTTATATATATATATATATATATATATATATATATATATATATATATATTTATTTATTTTTATTTATTTTACATTTGTTAACCGGGCTAGTCCAACTGGATACATATCCATTTTCAGTGGAGGCCCGAGGAGAAAAGCTCCAAGTTTACACAATATTTAATATCACAAGTAAAATAGAAACAACATTAAGTAAGTGTATAACAAAACATTAATAAAAAAACAAAAGTATAAATAAAAACAAAAGATTAGTACATTATATATAAGGGATTTCACTATCTTCCAAACAAGTAAGTCATTAAAATAGAGAAGATATTTATATAGAGGCTAGTTAGGAGATCTACAGGATAGGACAGTATTTTAATAATAGGCTTGGTAGGTAGATGGGTTAGGTAGGGCAGTTTAGAGTAGAAAGGTCAGTGAGTGAAGAAGTTCAAAGAGTCAAGATTAAAAGAGATATTTAGAAGGAGACAGGGTAGTACGAGGAAAAAAAGCAATAGAAAAGCAATTAGTCAGGGTTATTACAAGAACATAACCAGTGGTTGGAGAGGAAATGTTTAAGGTTAGTTTTGAATAGTGGGAGAGATATAAGAGCAGTTAGGTCAATTGGTAGGAGGTTCCATATTTTCCCAACAAAGTTAGTAAATAGAGAGTCTCCTGCTGAGTTATTAGAAAAAGAAGTTTGCATCACCATTTTGTTTGTTGAGCGTAGCTTTTTCAGGTTGCAATATGGTGTTATGAGGGTAGAGAGAATAGGGGTATTGTTTGGTTGATATAGGACCTTATGGGCTATAATAAGTTGGTTGAATTGTAGAAGGTGAGGTAACTCAAGCCAGCCTAGTTGTTTTAGGGTTAGACAGTGATGAGTTCTATATGGTGAGTTGGTGGCAAATCTGGCAATGTTATTATATGATCTAGCCAGTCTGTTAAGATTGTTTTGGGACAAGTTAGTATAGATGGGGGAGGCATATAATAGGGTAGAGATTAAGTGAGTTCTTGCTATTGTAGTTCTGGCTAAAGGTGTTAGAAATTGTTTAATTCTATACAAGGATCCAATTTTTTTGTTGGTAGATTTTATTGTGGTGTTTATGTGAGTGTTAAATTTAAGTTGATTATCTATCGTGATTCCTAAGAGTTTGGTAGTAGTGTCTGGAGAAATAATGGTACCATTGTTTGATTCCAAAGTAAAGTGCAGAGGGGGAGATGAGTGTGAGGGTGTGAACAGCAATAATTTGTTTTGGGTTGAGGAGAAGACAATGGTTAGAGAACCATTTTTCTATTGTGGAGAAAGATTTTTGTGTGAAAGAATGCAGTTCAGTTTGGGATGATGCAGAACAAATAATTGTGGAGTCGTCGGCGTATTGAATGCAGGTAGAGAAGGGAATAGAGAGATGAAGGTCATTGATAAAAATGGAGAATAGACGTGGGCCTAAGATAGAGCCTTGTGGGACACCTAAGGAAGTAGGAAGGAGTTCAGAAAGATGATTTTGCCAGAGAACTGCTTGTTTACGATTATCCAGGTAGGATGTGAACCAGCTCAAGGAAGATTTATCAAGAGATAGGGACTTCAGAAGGTGGAGAAGAAGTTTATGGTTGACCATATCGAAGACTTTAGAAAGATCTACAAAGAGTGCAGATGACAGGGAATTATTGTTTCTATTTTTGTTGATACAGTTGGTAAAAGAAAGCAGGGCTGTGGTTGTACTGTGGTAAGGACGAAAGCCATGTTGACAGTATGCTAGGAGATTGTGGTGGAGTAGGTGGGTAATTAACTGTTTATGGATGCATTTCTCCATTATTTTAGCAAGTGGAGATAGAAGAGCTATGGGACGGTAGTTTGAGTATTCAGTAGAATCACCACCTTTGTGAAGGGAATAATATGTGAGATTTTCCAGATTGATGGAATAGTGCATTCTTTAATTGTTCTGTTAATCAATATAGAGATTGGGTAAGCAATGGCTGAGGCTCCTAGTTGTAGGTATTCCCCGGATAATTTGTCAGCTGAGGGGTAGAAGGTTTGAGATTTAGAAGTAAGGATAGGATGTAGGAGGTAGATATTGGTTCTAGGTGGAAAGGAGGGGGGTAGGGCTTGTAGTGGTCAAATTGGCAGTGTCAGGATTTTGTTGATTAGCTGAGTTTTGCACTGCTGTAGTAAAGAAGGTATTGAAGGCATTTGCTATTTTGTAGGGTCATCAGAGTTGGTGCTAAGTGGAGCTGGTGTGTCTACTTTACCAGGGGATATAAGCCTGTTAATAGAGGTCCAGAACTTCTGTGGTTGTTGAAGGGAAGATTGTTGGAGTTGGATATAGAAGTTTTTCTTGTCCTGTAGGATTGCTTTTTTAGTTAGATTTCTTTGTTCCCTGAAATTTTGCTGATCAGTTATGAGTTTTGTGGTGCCATTTGGTCCAAGATTTATTCCTGGAAAGGATTAGCTTTTTAGTCTGACTTGTGAGCCATGCTGCTGGTTTGTTTTTCACTCTTATGGTTCGAATTGGGGCATGATGATCTAGGATTGTTAAGAAGGTGTTATTGAAGTAGGATACTGCTTCATTTATTGGAAGGGACTTAAGGGGTTCCCATTTACAATGTTTAAGTTCAGTTAGGAACAGTTCCTGGTTAAAGTGTTTTTTACTGCGTATAGTTCTAACAGGGGGAGAAATGTTAATGTTTGTTTTGTGTCTGATTATATATATTAGAGAGTGATCGCTAAGGTCATCAGGTAGGGTTCCTGTTTTATAGTTATGCTCTGGACCATTTATTAATATCCAGTCAAGAATGCTTTCTTTGTTATTGGATTTGTTTATTCTAGTTGTGGAATTGATAAGTTGTGTGAATCCATTTAAGTTGATCAGAGAGGATGGATTGGTACTGTTACATAAATTCCAGTCGGTATTAACGTCTCCTAGTAGTATAGTTTCTTGTGGATAATTTAGAGAAAGCCAACTTAATAGGTCTTCTAGTTTATCGTGATTGTTACCTGGAGGGAAATAAGTACAGATGATATTAAGTGATTTATGGTTGTTTAGTTGTAGTTTTGAGATAATTATTTCAGCATTGCCATCAGAATGAAGTTTGTGGTTTATTTTGTTGATTTGTAATCCTGCTTTATAAAGAATTGCAACCCCACCACCTTTTTCTTGATGCGATCTTGTCGAATAATATTGTAACCTGGGGGAATAATTTCAGTATCTGTTATTGTTGGTTTAAGCCATGTTTCAGTTAAACAAAGGATGTCAAAGTGGTAAGCATCTAGGAGAGCATGAACTTGAGTAATTTTGTTGCAGATACTACGTATATTAAGATGGGCAATTAAGAGTGTTTTAGAGGATTGGGCTAATAGAAGGGGGATAGAATGAGATTCATTACTGTTAGAGAAGGATGAGTGGAATTCTGGCCCGGGTTAGGATGAATATCTCCATCTATAAGGGAGTGGAGGACAGTAAGGTTATGATATTGGATAAGTTTGGGATTAAAGTCAATTAACTTTCGATTGTTAAGAATTGAGTGTTTTATATGAAAAAGTCGATGATATTTAGCATGGATGTAGCTATGGTTATATGTGGAATTGTTAAAGCTTGTGCCTAAAGCAGGGAGTGATGTAGTAGTGTATTTGGATGATATGAAAAGTGTTTTGAGAAGGGGTTGTTCATAGGAGGTAAGGAAATAGGTAGTGGTAAGTGAAGTGAACAGTGAGATTAATAGTAGACAATGGCATGGGTTAGGCATGTTAAGAGAAGAGGGAAGTCAGTTTAGTTAGCAAGATAAGGAGAAGGACTAGCTTTAGTGAGAAAGGCTAGAGATGAATAGGGAAAGGTCTGTATCTAGGGGGTGAGAAGATATAAGTGAGGGGAGAGGTTGGTAATAGGAGAGTAATAAGTGGAAGTAGGCAGAGGAGGAGCAAATGGGTAGCCTTTATGAGACAGGTAAGAGATGATAGGGGGAGATGTTTATGTAGTGGGTGTGGAGGAATTAGTGTAGGGCGTGGTTAGAGGTAAGGGATTGGTTGGTTGAAAAGGAAATGAGAACTAGAGGGGAGTGGTTAAGAGAGTATAAAGGTAGACACCCTGGGGGCGGGTGGAAATACCCAATATCAGCAAGGGATTCTCAGATCACTGAAATTCAATGGGAACAATGAATTTGGCCAAGTTCCAAAAACTGCAAGCAAACCCGCGCACACTTATCAGCTGCAAAGTCAAGCAGCTAAGAGCAGCAGTACTTTCCATGGGCAGAAGTCAGACAAATCAGACCAAAGACTCTTATCTTCTCATAGCCTCCACAGTTAAAAGTGTATGAAGGTGCTGTACCTCATGACAGCAGTCACACTCATCATTCATTATGTCCAGTGGTTTCATAAAACAGACGCTCTAGATCATTAAATAATTTTTCAGGCCTGCAAGAGTCATTTAATGTGGTAGATGGAAGCCGATATTCCCTCAGCAATCCCTTTCTTCCACCCCCTTCAATAAGAAGAAAGAAGAGTTTGCATGGATGCAACTATGTTGGAATAGGGAAACATTTAAAGGGACTGCTTAAGGTGTCAGGGTATTGTTGGAACTATCCCTTCACATATTTTTATTTATCCTTTGTTGACCGAGTTAGTCCTATTAGGCTAGTGACCTCTTTTTTAGAGGAGACTGGAGATATTTATACTATAAGGGGGAAATTTGGCCAAGACATTAGGAAATTACCTATTTTTTCAACAGGTGCCATGGGATCTTTTATATCCGCCTAAAATACCACCAGCTAATGTAGAGGGGGCCTCGGTTTAACATCTTATCCAAAGGATGGCACAGTTAGGAGTGTTGCTCATCCTTTATGCTACATTGTAGTGTCAATACCGTAAATTAATCCATGCACCAAAACCTTGTGCAATCGATACTACATATTAATGCAGGTGGTGAGAGATTTTTTACTGACAGAAATTGCAAAACTCACTCCATCTGACTGTTTAACCTTACAGATGAGTGAAATTGTAGCGGTGTAAGCAAGCAATTAAGAATGTGATCGCACCACTATGCAGGAAACTATCAAAATGTGGGAATGGCTCATGTACAGCAACTTTTTACTGACATCCATATCCCTAGAGATGCCAGTTCCTTGGAAGATAAGTAGGCACCTGCTGCTGTCATACAAGTGATCCCACAGGCACCTTGAAAGTAAGGAAGGTCTTCCAAAAATGTGAAAACCCTGCTGCAACCTGCTTACCACCCTGAACAACAACATCAAGTGCAGGGACTTTTTCTTCCTCATTCTATGACTAGGAAAAACCTGTGATGGATGCTCTAGCCTGTAAGTGATCTCTTCTACAATTTTCCTCCATTTCATCTGATGATGAAATTTGCTCAGAAGTCAAACTTCTACAAAGCCAAAGTTGTTCTCATAGCTCCTTATTTTCTCCCTCAGATGTGGTTCCTGTTTCGTCTAACCCATCTTTTTGATAAGCTCTTGCTTTTGAGTAACATGAGAATGGTACTAACTCACACAATGGGAAGGTCACACTCCATAGCTGTTGCAAGGTCAGCTGGCAAATTGAAAAATACACAGATCTGGCACCCTCTGATTAACAAAAAAATATTCAGAGTTGAGGACCAAAAACAGGTCTCTTGGCTAAGTAAAGAGCTGTTATTTAGATACATAAGAGCATTTTTTAAACTACTGTAGTAAATACTTTTGCTAAATTAATTCGGCAACAAACTGGCAAGTTTACTAAAGCACCAATTACTCTCTCCCTTCCAACGCCTTACACCTAGGGCAGCCACCCATCCACCTTACCCTTCCTGCAACTTAATCTCACTGAGACATTCTCTCTGTAGCTCACATAGCCCAAGTGTACACTTGTTTTTAGTTTGGGCCAACTCAAAGACTTTAATCTCTTCCACTGGTATGTTAGTTCTGGAATGCCTCAATTATTTTAAAATGGATAATTTATTCTTCTTCTGAAGTGCATTTGTCTGTCTTCTCTAAATTTCATTAGCAGCACTGAAAAGTAAATGAGGACTTCTTTAAGGGCATTTTGTTAAGGCTTTTGTGGTGAGATCCAGTAGATCTATGGTACTTGTACTTTCTTCTGAAAAACTTGACAAAGGCTCCATATGAGCCTGCTAGTACAGTATAATTAAAGCTAACTACTTGGAAGATGCTTTTCTTATAAGCCTGGCAGCCAGAAAGATTATTTGAAGTTTGTGTTTTTCAGCTGAACTATCATATTTGGGCTTTTTTAAAATCTATCCTGCAATTATGTATAAAGTTGCATGCAAGTCAAATTTAAATCAGTGCAGACATTTGCATGCAATATATCCATCTTATTCAAAGTTTGGGCAGTGCATGTCACATGGATGTCTACCTCTGATAGAGATATTATGTGGACAGAACTACACCCATGCATAAGGATGCCAAGCTCTTTGTGTTTTTTCCTTCAAGTTTCTGGGCCATAAGCTTTCTAAATTTATCACTAGCAAATGGCTGGCAGAGCGTATATAATGTTGTTCTATTAGCTATGATATGCTATCACTCCAAGTTGCTAAGGACAACTGTACTAGAGCTTTAGCTGCTTTCCACTTTTTCCTTCTATAAGTACTTAGGTTCTCTTTATCTTTTATAATTGTACTCAGTCCCCATGAGATATTTCCCATTAGTAAATGGGAGCTTTAGATGTCACCTTGTGAGGCAGGGTCAATGACCCCCCCACTGTACTTGTGAAAAGCAAGCATAGTATAGAGCTGGAGAGCTGTCAGTATGCTAAAATTACTACAGAGGTATGATTACCTGGAGTAGCTCAAGCCAGGGTTCAAGAATGAGCACACACCGAGTCTCACCCACCCTTCTCAACCCAGCAGCAATCTCACTCCTACCCATTGTCCACCAGAATCAGGACAGCAAACCATGACCCTTATATCACCCCCTAACCCTCTCACAAGCAAAGGTGAGCAGATATATTTTAATCATTCCTTCTACACCTCACGTCATCTCCTACAGCCTTAGTGTGTTATCCTCCTATGTTCCAGAGAGGACATCTTGCTAGTCTTTTTACAAATGCAGCCCTTGACGATATTTGTACAGTGGCTACATGCTCTTCCCTTAATACTATTATAAACCATTATAAGAAGGATCTCACTTCCAAGTTCTGCTCTGCATTTGGGGCTCCTGTTATCAAGAGTTTGTTCTACTAGAAGGCCCACAAGTAGAACAAACTTCAGACTCTCTCTGCAGAGTGGTCCTATTTTTATCAGACACAAAATGTATATTTGCTAACCAGGTACATTAGCTGGTAAACAGGATCCTTTTCAGACACAACCTGTGCTCAGTTGAAGTGCAAATATATAATAAAAACTGTACAATTTTCAGATATTAATGAAAAAAGTAATTCTAGTTGAACTCCTATAGAAAACAGACAAACCCACAAAGAAAACAGAATATTGCCAGAGATTTAAGAAAAATAAGTTGGTGTTTATTTGTGCAATGCAAGGCCAATCAAGTCACTCTGCAAAGCATTGACCTTTATCTTCCAATCTGTGTATTAAATATTAAAGAAAAAGCAATAACAACATTAACAAAATAGACAAAATTGCCTGTAGGAGCAAGAGTTAACATTATCACTTCATAATATTAGGTCCGCTGGTTCAGTTCCTGCTTGGGGAACCTTTTGCGGAATATGCATTTTATTCCTATCTCTGTGTAGGTTCTTGATGGGACTTTGTTTCTTCTTGCATCCCAAAAAAGAAAAATGAAATGAAGACGGATGAATTGGTGATCTATGCTGCTCACAGATGTGTGTGTGTGTCCTGCATTCAACCTGCATTCCACTCAAGGCTGGTTCTCCGCCTTTCACCCAGTGCTAGGCAGACAATTATCCTGCTCCCATCTCCTCTTAATAGGAAAAGGTGGGTAGTTAACTCAAAGACTACTTAAAGAAGAAAACATGCAACATCATGACCTCAGTACACTACATACATAACTGTAAAGAATTTTACAGACAAGTTATTTTTTCACCAAAAAAACACAAGCATTTAACTATACAACAGCTTTAAGTTAAATTGTAGTTTACTAATCTCACAAACTCATGGGTTGTGAAAATTTCCTGAGTTAAAACCTATCAGAATGTGACTTGATAAATCTGCATTCTTTAACAGAGTACCAACACTGACTTCTTGCTACATTAAAAATCTTAGCATCTCATCAGACTGAACTGGCTGAGAAAATGCAATTAAAGAGTGAGTAGAAGCAACACTCCCTTGGCACAGCTGACAGTTCAAACCACAAGAAAGTAAATTCATAATACCAGAGTCTAAGTCTAAACCTCAGAAATGTTCTGTGGTCCTTGTTGATAGAGACAAGCAACTACATACCCTTGAAGTCTAACATGATCAGAAAGGTCCTGGGAGAAACAAAAGAGGAAGTGACTACAGGGTGAGTAATCTTGAATTTGGGCATCTTTAACAAGAGGCCGAACTTTGATTGGTCCAAACTTGACCTCCAGGCACCTTAATTTTTATAAACTAGAAAAGGTTGGAAGTAAAAACTTAACCCTTCTTTACACTCTAGTACCCCTCAAATTGCTTCCTGTTGCAGTGACTACTGCACCAGGAAAAAGGCAAGGTGTAACGGCTACTCCAGTACAGAGGGCACTCTCATAAAGAAAGATGTAGTCCTACAGGGGGCATTCTCAAAGGGAGGCATAGTACTACAGGGGTCTTCTCTTAAAGGGTGGTACATGTCACATGGATGTCAACCACTAATTGAGATATTATGTGAACAGAATTATGTCCATGCTTAAGGGATGACAAGCTTTTTGTGTTTTTTTTCCTTCATGTCTCTGGGTCATAAGTTTTCTAAACTTATCACTCGCAGATGGCTGGCTGAGCATACATAATGTTGTTATATTAGCTAAGATATGCCATCATTTCAAGCTGATAAGGACAATTGTACTACAACTTTACCTGCTTTACATTTTTTCCTTCTATAAGTACTTAGGTTCTCTGTCTCTCGTAAAAGGAGGCATAGTCCTACAGGGGGCATTATCAAAGGGAGGTGTCCTACAGGGGGCATTCTCAAAGGGAGGCATTGTCCTACAGGGGTCATTTTCAAAGGGAGGCATTGTCCTACAGGGGGTATTCTCAAAAGGAGGCATTGTCCAACAGGGGGTATTCTCAAAGGGAGACATTGTCCTACAGCGGGGTATTCTCAAAGATAGACATTGTCCTACAGGGGGTATTCTCAAAGATAGGCATTGTCCTACAGGGGGTATTCTCAAAGGGAGGCATTGTCCTATGAGGGTATTCTCAAAAGGAGGCATTGTCCTACAGGGGACATTCTCAAAAGGGAGGCGTTGTCCTACAGGGGACATTCTCAAAAGTGAAGTGTTGTCCTACAGGGGACATTCTCAAAAGGGAGGCAATGCCCTACAGGGGACATTCTCAAAAGGGAGGCATTGTCCTACAGGGGACATTCTCAAAGGGAGGCATTGTCCTACAGGGGATATTCTCAAAGGGAGGCATTGCCCCTACAGGGGGTATACTCAAAGGGAGGCATTGTCCTACATGGGGCATTCTCAAAGGAAGGCATTGCCCTACAGGGGGTATACTCAAAGGGAGGCATTGTCCTACAGAGGGTATTCTCAAAGGGAGGCATTGTCCTACAGGGGGTATTCTCAAAGGGAGGCTTAGCCCTATGTGGGCATTCTCATAAAGGAATGCATAGTCCTACTGGGGGCAATTGTCAAAGGAAGGCATAGTCCTACAGGGGGCAATTGTCAAAGGAAGGTATAGTCCTACAGGGGGCATTTTCAAAGGAAGGTGTAGTCGTGAATTCTATCTTGCATCCTTCTGCAGTGCTACTCGAAACCCAGCTGTCTGAAGTACTGAATACTGTACAAGAGATAAAACTAAAATAGATCTTTAGAAAAGGGAATGAGCAAATTACATACATAAAAATGGAATCTGTGGGAACAATACATGCGGAATAATGATCATGAGGATGAGTAAGGCTTAAGCGAAGCTGGAATAGATCAAGTTGAGTAATGCTGGACTGAAACATTTGTTATAAAGAAATAACACATATGTAATATATAAGGTATGCAAATGAAACAAGAAATGTTAATATGGTTTGTTTTCTATTAATGTGTGGTTCTCTCTTAAATCATAATTTAATAAAGGTTTTTAAAGTAAAATACATACATAAAAATAAATCTCCCCATCTGTCTGAGGTAATCTTGCCCAAGCCTCCCAAAAGCAGCACAATCTGCCTCCCAGGCAGGATACTCAAGGGTTGTGGGGACCACTGGGGAAGGAAGACAGTGTAGCATAGGCTGAAAGGTCTGAGTCATAGCTGCTGAAAGGGAGCTGTGGATGAATTGCCTGTCTCCAGGCCTGAGTCATAGCTGCTGAAAGGGAGCTGTGGATGTACTGCCTGCCTGCCTGTCTTCAGGCCCAACTCAAAGCTGCTGAAAGGGAGCTGTGGATGTACTGCCTGCATGTCTTCATGGCTTGTCCTCTCTCTTCTTATGACATTTCTGCTTCTCCATGAAAGCTTGGCTTTATTTTACCTGCCTTTGGGTTGGTGCCTGAAAAATGGCCAGTATTAGGAAAATAGTTTCTGCTGTACTGGCTGAACTGTGTGTGTGTGTGTGTGTGGGGGGGGGACTATATTATCTTGGCAAGGTTTGCTAGACAGAGTACTTCTGTCTAAAAGGGTGTTCAATAGCTCCCCTTTGACATCCTCAAGTACTGCTTGCCCTTTAAAAGCCAGGTATGGCTCCTAATCACTGAACTATGGCAAACACATTATATACTACATTCCCCAAGACATAAACCTATTTTATCATATGCTTCCCATCTCTGTGGGAGAATAAGACCAGTTCAAGTTCTATGATTAGAAGGACTTTTCCTGACTTTCTTAATATAGGTCTGTAATCTGTTGGAATACAGACTTGATATTTGATAGTTTGCATTGGCAATTAATTGCCATGAATGCCACACTGGCTGATGTATGCATCTTTTTACCAAATCTGTGTAGGACCTTGCTTTCCTTGTTATTTGGTAAGTTACTAGGGTCTAGAATGGCTTACAACATCAGGATGCCTCCATGGAAATCACAGTGGGGGGTCCACCATCAAGTGCTTATACAGGTGCTGGTACATTTACTGGAACCTGTACAAACTATCTAATTTACTGGGCGTGAAGCACTGATGGCTCATTTGATAGGAAGTTGCTAGAAAGGCACTGTCAAAACTTCAAAAACTGGTGGCAGTGCTACAGGTCTCAGTTCCTCCAAAACCACTGGGTCAAAATATATTCTTACTATTCAGTGTCTTTCATCTACAATTTATTTTTTTTTTTAAGTTCCCTCATTCCTTGGTGATAATGTTACCAATGCAATAGCACACATCAATATATGTAGACCCTAATGAAATAAAGTCCCCTTCATCAGAACCACATTCAAGGGAAGGATGCAGCACAAGTCTATGTCCTCATTCTGTTCAGCATGAGCTGGTGCCCATGATGTCTGCTTGACTTGCTCTATGGGAGTGGGAGTCAAAGACTTGGTTAAAACTGCTTGCCATCTCAAGAAGAGTTTTGCCACTAGATGCTTGAGGTCCTACAAAAATTGTGAAAGGGAATCTGACCCTTAGGAAGGGGGGACATCCAGACTACTGTACTGTCTTGAAAGGATTCCTTCTTAAATGTTGAAAATTGTCAACTTAAATTCCATATACTGAGTTCCTTGCACCCCTCCTGCCTATCACCTCTCTGATCTAACTGGAATAAAGGTAGCGTGTCAGGATATCTGTCTTGCAAAACCACCATTGCTTGATGTCAGAGATCTGCCACTTCCAAGTCAAGATGACTGCAGGTATATCCTCCTTCCTGGTACTATACCTGGGAGGATGTGTTTCTGTGTACCTGTGTGTTTGTGTCCAAAGGGTTCAGAGAGACGCCTGTAGTTAATACTAAAGACTAGAAACGTGACTTGCTGGTTGCCACCTCCTTAAGCATATGAGATGCAGTTAGGGTGATCCTTTCTCCATGCTGGCTCTCCTGAGGGTCCTCCCTTCTTCATTCTACTTATGCCAATGGTCTTTCTTACGCTCCTTCTAAAACAGGAGGCCTTCCCTGAAGTAGTCGATGACTGCTTGGATGCCTCCGACATAGCATCTAATTTCTTCTGCATCAATCATGTTCTAAGTGTAGCGTCCCTTCAGCTATGTATTTTCTAGTTAAACCCACACAAGTCTGGCAGTCAAGGAGCAGGTGAGAATAAATGGCAAATGCCTGGACAAGGCATATCTCAGGAACTGCAGCAGCTTCCCAAACAAATCTTAGTAGCTAAAGAAACTTTACAGCAACACAGAACATGAGTGCTATAAGACAAAACATGGAATTCCCCAGTGGGGCAGTTGTCTTTTGAAGATTCTCAACCAGAACTTTGGGGTCATAGACTAAGTATATGCAACAATCGGCCTTACATGTACACACATACAGCACAAACAAAAATGGCATTGATGACACTCCCATTTTTTTTCTGGGTTGCAGACATGCATTCTCATGTGGAGGAAATATTTACTTGTACCCTTGCTTGAGTAAAGTTCTGGGAGTCTTGCAGTCAGGCAGATGTCAGCATACAGCTGATTCACACAAGAAATGAAAAAATATTGCAACAAACATCTTACAAAAAGCATCAATTCTGTATGAGAACAAATTACTTCAAGAAAAATAAAGAACATACCCTGGATTATAGCCTTCAAATGTATTTTCTTTGATAATACAAAATGTTTTTTTCTGTCCCCTGTAAAGGGAAAATAAATGAAACACTCTTGTCATTTAAAAGTGATAACATGGTTCAAAAGTAAAGTGTACTTGTTCTGAAAAACAAGATGCAGTAGGTTTTTTAAATTTGTTAAAAACATTACATACATGCAACTCTTGCAAGCTGGATTCATTAATGAAAAAAGTACAAAGATCAACTGTCTTCGTACTTGAGGTTTTCAGAAATTGATTTTTAATACTTTTGTTTTGTGGCAATCATTCCTGAAGCAAAACATCTTTGATGATACATCTGCAGTGGAAGATGACTTGGCAAATCCAAAACCTTTCTTTACTGTTAAGAAAATGTGCCTGAGAGAAGACAGTAACCATGGGAATAATGTCTGGAAAACAAATTGGTATACAGCCACTCTGGGAAGAAAATACTGAAAACTGCCCTGATTAGGTTCATGCCTTGACTTTAATTTAGATTAAAAAGTCTAATACTTTGTAATGCTCTTCCTCTAAACCACATCCTCCATCACCTCTAAATCGCTACATTCCAACATTCCAATTGTTACATGTGAGGCTTTAGTCACGTAGAATCGCTTATCTGTCTTTACCAAAACTCTTGGTTCACAAACAACCTGTATTGTTATTTCTGTGTAAGTTGTCCTTGATTGAATCCCTCAAGCATTACTTGAGATTGGTGGCTACAGTTGTCTCAGACATTCAGTTTAATAAAATATAGTAAAACTAAATTCTGAAAAGAGATGCTGGCAGGAATATCTTATTTTTGAAGGAATTTAACTTGCATAGTGCATTTTTTATATCACAAAGCTGACTCCACAACAGATACTTAAATGCATCCTCTAAGAAATATGAACATGACTTCACTTGGTGCACACTACATACTGGGAATAACAGGGAAAAAAATAAATGTAACTATACTGCTGTGTGGAAGAGGAAAGCCCGAGACATTTGATCTTAAACTCTACACCATATGTTGATGCACATACGGCCCCAGCTTCATGGGGCGGATATGCTTTCTGAATCAAGAGAATGGACTCCACATTATAGCTGTAGTTTACTATTATTATTATTATTATACTCTAGATGAAAGGTATAGCCCAAAAGCTTTATAAATCACAGGCACCAGTCTGTGCTATGCATTACTGATGGCAAAGTAATCTGTAAGAATCAAACTGCTATTATGACATGACACAAACTGACTAAGGGGCTTAAAACAATTTACACTATGCTTCAAATATTTATGAAGTCCAAACTCTGATGTAATTTGGAATATTTTTGTGTTTACATTAAAATTGCCAAAATAAAGTGATGCACAAAAGTACTGCATGGTATCGTTTGAAATGTTAGATGATGAAAAAAACTATCATTGCACTTGCACTGCAACTTGAGATGTACAGATTAACACAATTTGTTACCAGATATACAATGTCTATTTCTATAAATATCTCAAAAAGGCAAGCACACACAAAGGTACTGCTTTTAAAAAAAGGAAAACTTATATCTGGCCAAACAAAAGTGCTGCTGATACTACGTGTTTAACTTCTTTGCTTCAGGAAAGAAAAGAAGTTTGTGGAAATTTATAGAAAAATTTGTCTGGAATTTTCTTTTTTTTAACAATATAATACAAATTTGCTTTGATGCAACATTCTGAATATGTTGGCTATTATCTTTATAAATAAGAGGTTTTAGTGAACACAGCAGTTTTTACTTACTATTCATATGGTACCGATTTTTAAGAATAAGGGTGATGTGCAGAGCTGTAGTAACTACAGAGGGATTAAATTGATCAGTCACAGCATGAAGTTATGGGAAAGAGTAGTGGAAGCAAGGTTAAGAAGGGACGTGATGATTAGTGATCAGCAGTAGGGTTTCATGCCGGGAAAGAGCACTAAAGATGCGATCTTTGCTCTGAGTGTGTTGATGGAGAAGTACAGAGAATGTCAGAAGGAGTTGCATTGTGTTTTTGTAGACTTAGAGAAAGCATATGACAGGGTGCCTAGAGAGGAGTTGTGGTATTGTATGAGGAAGTCAGGAGTGTCAGAAAAGTATGTAAGAGTGGCACAGGATATGTACAAGGGTAGTGTGACTGCGGTGAGGTCTGCGGTGGGAGTGACGGATGTGTTTAAGGGGGAGGTGGGGTTACATCAAGGATCAGCTCTGAGCCCTTTCTTATTTGCAATGGTGATGGACAGGTTGACAGATGAGATCAGACAGGAGTCCCCGTGGACTATGATGTTTGCAGATGACATTGTGATCTGTAGTGAGAGTAGGGAACAGGTGGAGGAGACCCTGGAGAGATGGAGATATGCTCTAGAGAGAAGAGGAATGAAGGTCAGCAGGACTAAGACAGAATATATGTGTGTGAATGAGAGGGAGGATAGAGGAATGGTGAGGATGCAAGGAGTAGAGGTGGCAAAGGTGGATGAGTTTAAATACTTGGGGTCAATAGTTCAGAGTAACAGCGTGTGTGGAAGAGAGGTGAAGAGGCAGGATGGAGTGTGTGGAGAAGAGTGTCAGGAGTGATTTGTGACAGATTAGTACATGTAAGAGTGAAAGGGAAGGTCTACAAGAGGGTAGTGAGACCAGCTCTGTTATATGGGTTGGAGACAGTGGCAATGACAAAAAGGCAGGAGTTTGAGCTGGATGTGGCAGAATTAAAGATGTTAAGATTTGCACTGGGTGTGATGAGGGTGGACAGGATTAGGAATAAGTATATTAGAGGGTCAGCCCAGGTTGGAAGGTTTGGAGACAAAGCCAGAGAGGCACAATTACGTTGGTTTGGACATGTGCTGATGAGGGATGCTGGGTATATTGGGAAAAAGATGCTAAGGTTGAAGCTACCAGGTAACAGGAAAAGAGGAAGGCCTAAGATAAGGTTTATGGATGTGGTGAGAGAGGACATGCAGGTGGTTGGTGTGACAGAGCAAGATGCAGAGGACAGGAAGAAATGGAAACAGGTGATCTGCTGTGGAGACCCCTAAAGGGAACAGCCGAAAGAAGATGATGATGATGATTCACATGATAGTTATATTCTCTGTGTTGCATTTTTAACTTTAAATTTACAGTCATTATGATCCAGTGACAAATGTCCACAAACTTATCAAATCTGCATGGTCTGTGCTCATACCATGTTTCTAACGCCTGGAATCGCTTACCTGTTTCCATCAAATCAATGCCCTCTCACCAAGTCTTCCTTCTGAAAAGTCTTCCTAGCCAAAACCTGGTTCTGTTCTTGCTCAATCCCAGGATAAAATATATTCCTAAATATGAAGTATCTATTCATACCTTACATCTCATTACACCACCTTCTTCATTCACTTAAATAAATTAAATAAAGTTAAGTTATTTAATTTAACATTTTTTTTTACAGGGAAAGCCAATTTTCAGTGGAGAGAAATGCTCCAGACATGTCTTTATAATATTTCTCTGCTGACTCATTTTCTAAATATGCCATAAATAAAAGTTATGTACTCACCATAACAATAGAAGGGAACATGGATCTTTACATCCGGTTCAACCTTTGGGTTAATGGATATGACCGGATCCAACGTCAGCACCTTTTAAAAGCTGTGGCTCCAAGACTCTGACTCCTCCCATACCCACAATCCCTCTCTTCCTCCAAATACCTCAAATTGAGGTTGCCTAATTATAAATAGATTTTTATGGTCTTATCAGAAGAAATACATGACAATCTTTACCAGGGCATGCCCCAGAAAGGTTGCAGCCAACTGAAGTTATATAATGACAAGGTTCCAGGCTAGGCCCATTCAAAGAGGAGCACCAGGTGATAAATTTGGAAGGGAAGAGGAAGGAGGGATGTGTACACAAAACTTTCACATCCAATGTCTATTTTCATCCAATTCACACTTTGGGAGAGATTCCCTAGCTATCAAAAACTCCCTGGTAGGTATCAAGGAAGGATATTAACTTAGAATAGTGGAGCCACAAGATGTACAAGATACTGATTGTACATATAGCTTGTAATGGAAAACAAACATGTGAACCATAGACCAAGTGGCTGCACTGCAGGTTTCAATAGGAACTCTATCCATAAAGACAGAAGTAGCAGCAGTAGCAGACACTGCTGAATGAGCTTTTAGTTTCTTGGTTAAAGAAAAACCTGCTTTTTCATAAACAAAAGTTATTCAATCCGAAAGCCTCGTTCACGGTATGACTACAGAAACACTCTGGCCTACACTGGTTCTAGAGAAAGCTACTAACAGCTGAGAAGATCTCCTAATATCTTTAGTCATATGGAGATAAAATCCAAGTTGTCTCTGAACATCTAATAAATGCAGAGTATACTCTACTTTGTTGGAGAATTCTGATAAATTAATGGTTTGATTAAGATTTATTTATCATTTATTTATATTTTCAGCAGATGCCCAGGGAGATAAGCTCCACATCATGTACATGAAAGATTCATTTTCTTGATATTTGCTCTCAAAGAAACCCTATCCTTATGAAAAATCAAGTAAGGCAGTTTACAAGACAGTGTTTGCAACTTATAGAGCCTCTTCACTGAAGTGATGGCCACTAGGAAAATGATCTTCCAAGAAAGATACTTTAAAGTTTCCATTGCTGCAGGTTCGAAGGGAGGTTTTGTTAATGCTGGAAACATGATGGTTCATGTCCCATGGAGTGACTGGATCTCTTAAAGGTGGCCTTAATAGGAAAGTTCCTTTCAGAAAGGCATTTGAAGTAATCATTGAGGCTATAGCTGTCTGCTTGTGTCCAAAATGAAAATTGGAAATGGCTACTAAATGAACCTTGATTGTTGAAAAGCTAAAGCCTTGCTGGAAAAGATCCAGCAAAAGGTCTGAAATAAAAGGAAGAGGGGCTGAAAAAGGATCTAACCCTTTAGAGGCTGCTCAAGTTGAAATCTCTCCCATTTGCTGAGATAAACTTGCCTGGTACTAGATTTCTAAGAGGCCGACAAAATATGAACCACTTCAGCGGAATGTCTGGCATCTCTGCCCACTATTAAAATTAGGGTAAACATGCAGCTAGATTTATTGTTTCTGGGTCCAGGAGAGATTGCCTGGATGCACGAGTCAGAATGTCCAAGGAGGAAGTAATACATGAGGCCAGAGGAAGAGGAAACAAACTTGCCAGGGTCAAAAAGGAGCATTGAGGATTACCTTGGCCTTGCACCTTCTTGCTTTCTGAATAAACCTTGTCATTAGAGAAAAGGGGGAAAAATACAAAGAAGACCCATGGGCTAACTGTAGACGAGGGCATCCTTCAGTAATTGTCCCTGTGGAAGGATCATGGCAAAGTAACTGATGCACTTGGGCAGGCAAAAAGATTGCAACATGGCTGACCCCAGTAGCTAACAATTTGATTTGCCACTGCTTGACTGAGGGACCACATGAGGGGCAGAACAGATCTTCTCAACGTGTCCACTAATTCACTGAAATTCTCCTGGATACGAGTTGCTGTGAGAAACAGATGGGAAGATAACACCCACTACTATACTCTCAAAGCCTCCAGGCATAATGGATATGAACAGGTTTCACCATACTTGCTGACATACCAGACCACTGTCATGTTGTCAGCCTGGA
>NC_056744.1:957255578-957257605 GCF_019279795.1 Protopterus annectens | reverse complement strand
AAACTCCACCCCGGGGGTATTCCCTGCTAGCTTCCTACACAAAATGCTTACACGGTTTAGAATCTTCTTATTCGGGTTAAAACGCGCACACACCAGCGCAAACAGTCTTACACGTCGGCCAACAGGCTCCCACATGCTCAGTCTGCCTTACATGTGCACACACTGCCCTACTCATGCCTCATGACGCGCACACGTGCGCATGCACGCCCAGCAAGAAACTTTGGTGTAAGCAACAGTGTACACCTTCCATTTCTTGACTTTCCCATGCTTATCTTGTGGCACTCCTCTTTCCATGATCTGTGTCTGTCATCTGTCATGTAACACTGACCTCCAATGAACTGCATTTCTATCTGCCATTCCCCCAGTGATGTCACCTAACTCCTACTCTGTTCCTCCCCCTTATGTAACTCTTACACTACTCAGAATGTGCTCATTTGCTATGTGACAGTGGGATTCAGTATCCTAACACTCATTTACATCAGATTGCCTACTAATGC
This sequence comes from Protopterus annectens, assembly GCF_019279795.1. Classification (NCBI taxonomy): domain Eukaryota; kingdom Metazoa; phylum Chordata; order Ceratodontiformes; family Protopteridae; genus Protopterus; species Protopterus annectens. The sequence goes on along the minus strand of NC_056744.1, from coordinate 957,257,108 downwards.
TTAGTTACATGTCTTAGACTCAGCTTCCCCCCTTAGCAAAAACTAAACGGTGGCCATGTTGTTTTTGGTCTGCTGGTCCCTGCATTGTAAATCCATGTATTGCATAAAACCCACGTTTGTGGGTTTATAACCTTCATTTTTATGTAAATGTACAGCATAAACTTCAGACTCTCCACGTTTTTAAGTAAAAATAAAACGATTTATTTAGGGAAAGAGGTGAGCGCTTTCGCGTATCTCCAGATACGCTTCTTCAGACAATATACAACTTAATAAAACTAGAGTTTATATAATAAAAAGTAGTCCATTATTCAATCAATTAACTAATTCAATTATGCAATTATGCATTTAAATTCATTAAAATCTTTTAAAGCGATGCAGGAACACAATGTAAGAAATGCATTTCAGTTTAACATGACATGTTTTAAACTTGCTCTAAAATAAGCTGGACTGACAAGCCATTCAGAGTTCATATTCACTTATAAATTCATTGTTCTAAAATGAACTAAACTTTTTTTAAAAAATAAATACTTAGTATGTTAAAAGTTATATGATGCATTTTGGAGATGACCAAATTCTATTTAGTATCTATGGAGCAGGATATGAACAATACATTTAACTAGTATCATTATAATATAATCACTGTGTGACTCATTATAATGGCTAATAATAATAATGATGCAACAAAATATGTCATAAATAAATAAATAAATGAAATTATCTATTATAATTTTATAATAAATACAATAAATGTCTAAAATCAAGTTCTATCTATAGACCATGATATAGCTATAGCTATAGATATGATGGACTTATTTAAAAACCGGAGTTATGATAATAAACATTAAATGCAATAAGTCAGAACATAATTTATAAATTCATAAGTTTTAAAATTAGTATCAAAAACGACATTATAACATTTTAATAATTTCATCAATAACTTATAAACAAGCATGAACATTAAATATTAAATAAATAAAAAGGATCAAAGCTCATAGATAGTGATAATATTTCTTGCAACATAGTAAAAGCCAGACACAAATTATATTGGAAAAACTAAATATCAACATAGCTATCTGCGTGTATTGAGAAAAGACCTAATTGTGACATAGTTATTTAGTCCCGGAGAGTAATGACCTTTAAGCCTGAAAATCCATTTCAATTCATTCAGTTCTATCAAATTTATATAGTCACCACCCCTAGCATTCTGTTCCACTGTTTGTAATACTCTAAATACAAAAGAGTGTAATGGATTAGATATAATGTGCTTCGCAAGGGCATTTAGTTCATTTTTGTTTTTAATATCATACTGGTGATTGTAGATTCTGCTTTTCAGTTTCCTTTTAGTAAGGCCTACATAAAACGCTGGACAACATTCACAGGTGGCTAAATATATTAGGCCTGAAGTCTCACAAGTAGCTCTAAATCTTGGTTTGAATACATAAGAAAACTGAGGATGTACAAAATCTTGTGATTTTGTAATATATTTGCAATAATTGCAATGCTGACAAGGATAGGTCCCCAGAGGGTGCC